>NW_025409324.1:0-29917 GCF_002201575.2 Neomonachus schauinslandi
GAGCCAAAACCAAGAGTCCATGGGCGCCTGGGTGGCTCAGTTGGTTGGGCGACTGCCTTCGGCTCAGGTCATTATCCTGGAGTCCCGGGATCGAGTCCCGCATCTGGCTCCCTGCTCGGTAGGGAGTCTGCTTCTCCCTCTGACCCTCCCCCCTCTCATGCTCTCTGTCTCTCACTCTCTCTCTCTCAAATAAATAAATAAAATCTTTAAAAAAAAAAAAAACAAAAAACCAAGAGTCCAACCGAGCCACCCAGGCGCCCCTTAAAAATCATTTTCTAAAAGTATTGATGCCTTGGTTGTGGGAATTGTAGGGATAAAACACTCAGGCTACAACACGGATGAGGCTGGAGACGCTCACGCTAAGGGGAAAGACGTCAGACACGGGAGACCACGTGCCGTATGATTCCATTCGTCTGCAGCGTCCAGAAGAGGCAAAGCCATAGAGACAGAAAGCAGAGGGGTGCTTGCCACGGGCTGGGGCTGCGGAGAATGGGAGCTGACCGCTAACAGGTACGGGATTTTATTTGGGGGAGATGAAAATGTTCTGGAACTAGCAGAGGGGCTGGTTGGACGAATCTGAATATGCTAAGTAAGTGCCACTAACCTGCTCACCTTAAAACGGTGAACTTTGGGGCGCCTAGGATGGCGCGGTGGGTTCAGCATCCGACTCTGGGTTTCAGCTTTAAAATTGCTGATAGTGGCAGCTAACACCTTCCAGCGGTTCCCAGAGCCCAGGCCCCGGGCCAAGCACTTTCTCAGCCCTAAGCCCCGAAATCCTCACCACGGTCCTGTGACTTCTGGTTCTTATCCCCACCATACCGAGGTGGAAACTGAGGCACAGAAGAGGTTCTGTGGGCTGCCAAGATCGCAGAGCCAGCAAGAGGAAGCTTAGTCTCAGGGAGAAGAGCCCCCAGCCCCCGGCACCCTCCCACCCCACCCCACCCCGGGGCCTCCCTACCCCCCACCCCACCCTGGGGCCCGGAGGGCCATCGTTTGGGGATGTCTCGAAAGGCTCCTCAAGCTTGATTTCAGAAGGATGGAGCACCAGACCCTCACCCGGCAGCCCACCGCTCACGCCCGGCACACGTCCCCACACACTGGAGACACGCAGACATATGCACACACACACACACACTCGTACACAAACACCACACGCCATGCGGACACACACACGCACACGCACACGTTTTAGAAAGCAGAGCCCTGCCTGGGACACTCAGCCAGTCACAGGGGGCAGGTAAAGGGCCGTTGCCCCCAAGCCCGCCCCCCCACCCCCAACCCCTCCCCCGTGCTCAGATCTGACCTGGGTGCTGGGGCAACAGTCCCCACGGGCAGCCCCGGCAACTGCCGGTGGGGCCGAGCGTTGGGCGGAAGGCCCCTCCGGCCTGCAGCGCCCCCTCCCCCGTGCCCCGAGCTCTGCCCCCCGGGTTATTTCTCCGCACCCTCACAAGGAGTCGGTGAGGGAGGAGGTGATCGCTGTTTTACGGAGGAGGAAACCCAGGCCCAGCGCAGAAAGCCGTGGGTCCCGCAGTCTCCTGCCCGAGGTGGCATTTGGAGGGTGGCGGTGCCAGGTACTTGCTCCTTTGCTTCCGGACCCCCCCGCCCCCCTGCTCACCTGGTGCGGACAGGGGCCACGTTTCCAAGGCTGCCTTGGCCACGGGCTGCCTGTGGGGCCCAGTCAATGGGAGGCAAGGCGGGGGCTAGGAGGGGGCAGGGAGGGAGAAGCAGGCCGTGCCTCCCTCTGTGCGGGTCGGGTGGCACCTCTCGCGGCAGGGGGGACTCCTCTGCGGCACCAGCTCCCGTGGGAAAGTCCCTTCTTTTATTTATGGGGTTTTTTTAAAGATTTTATTTATTTGACAGAGAGAGAGTGCCCAAGCAGGGGGAGCGGGAGAGGGACAAGCAGGCTCCTCGTTGAGCAGGGAGCTCGATCCCAGGACGCTGGGATCATGACCTGAGCCGAAGGCAGACGCTTAACGACTGAGCCACCTAGGTGCCCCGGAAAGTCCCTTCTTTTAAAACTTCCACTGCTGGGGCGCCTGGGCGGCTAAGTCAGCTGAGCGTCCGACTCTTGGTTTCGGCTCAGGTCATGATCTCAGGGTCGTGAGATCGAGCCCCACATCCAGCTCTGTGCTCCACGCGGAGTCTGCTTGAGATTCTCTCTCTCCCTCTCCCTCTGCTCCTCCCCCGGAGTGTACTCTCTCTCTAAAATAAGTAAATAAATACAATCTTAAAAAAATAAATAAAAGTTCCACTGCCGTTCCTACTCCCATGGCGGGGCCCCAGCTCCTGGGCTCCCGGGCACTGTCTCCTTCTCTTCCCCTTTAGGAAAAGGGGTGCTAATCTCTAGTGGCCCCATCATTCATGCGACCATTTTCCTTTGTTTGAAATACTAGTTGTGGGTTCTCTTTTCCTGACTGACCTGTGGCAGGGCGGGGATTTGAACTCAGATCAACAAACCCCTGAGACTGCGGGCTCAGCCCGGAGGCTGAGCTGCCTCTTACTGGAGCTGTCCTTCCAAGTGAGTCTCCTCCCGCTATGGCCCTGGTGCGGGCCCTCTCTCGGGGGGGCCCCCATTGTCTAGTAGAGCTGAGCTGCAATCCCACCTGCCACCAGCAGGCCCGCAAACCGCTTTGACAGAATTTTCTGTTTCGAGAGCTTTCCTCCTGCTGCAGGAAGGAATGCCTTCGTTTGTTTGCTGGTTGGGGGGGTGGGGCGGGGAGGTCATGAATGGCTGGTGAGATTCTCGGTGAACAGAATTCCTGGCAAGAATAGAGAGCTGACATTTCCCTCCCTGCCTAAACTACACTGGCAGGGAGAGTGAATGCACAATGTCCAAGTGGCTTTTGCCAAAGACAGCTCCCAGCGGCCCCAGGCAGGGACCTTCTGATCTAACGCGGCGTGTGCTTTAGATCTAGACGTTCCGTATGCTTGAAATTCCATACGGCACATTCTGGAAGGTGTGCCGCTCCCTCCTTCGGCCGACAGCTCTGTGCCGGCGGAAGGGGAATGTCTGGAGTCAGGAAGACCCAAATTAGCGTCTCAGCTCCTTCAGTCACTGACTGTGAGGTCCTGGGCAAGTTGCCCAGCCTCTCTGAGCGTTAGTCTCCTGATCTCTAAAACAGGGATGATAACACCTGCCCTGAGCGATCGTGGAGGGGACGAAATGAGCTGACACGCGTGTTAAGTGCACGGCACAGGTAAACCATGCCCCTACTTTTTCTTCCAGGTTTTTATGGCTTATTTCTTCTCCATGAAGTGTGAGGCCTCAGGGAAGTAACTCAGAATGTCTGGAGGTTTCTTTGCTCAAAGGTGACTGGCCCCTTTCTTGGCAAGACTCAAAGGCTGGGTGTCACTGGGGCTGTTGACCGATGTGCAGATGCACAGACTCCTCATGTCTTGGGTTTCGCCACATCACGGCAGCCTCACCTGGTGGTTCAAGGTGCCAAGAGCAGAGTTCTGGCAGACAAGGTGGGAGCTGGGTGGCCTTCCATGACGTAGTCTCAGATGTCACATAGCATCACTTCTGCAGGGATCTCTCAGCTGAAGTCCTCAAGAGGTCACTCCAGGGAAACCTGGGGGGGTCAGTCAGTTAAGCATCTGCCTCTTGATTTCGGCTCAGGTCATGATCTCAGGGTCATGAGATCGAGCCCCACATTGGACTCTGCACTGGGCACGGAGCCTGCTTGAGATTCTCTCTTTCTCTCTAAACAAACAAAAAAACAAGCGTCCACTCCAGTTCAAGGGGGAAGACATATGGACCTCTCTAAACAAACAAAAAACCAAGCGTCCACTCCAGTTCAAGGGGGAAGACATATGGACCTCTCTAAACAAACAAAAAACCAAGCGTCCACTCCAGTTCAAGGGGGAAGACATATGGACCTCATATCTCAATCCAGGAAATAGCAAAGACTTTATACCTATGTTTGCAAAGCACCCCATCCTTTGGCTTAGCCATCCCATCCTTGAGTATTACTCCTCCAGGTAGGCGGGGAGTCACTCCTGTACATAGGCAGTCACTCTAGCTCTGACTGTAACAGCAAAAGATTAAGAACAACCCCAACAGAGGACTCAGTGGGGGACTGGACAAGTGAAGCGTGGTCACCCACATGGAATACTGTGCAGTTAAGAAAAATAAAGTCACTCTATGTGCATTAATATGGAACTATTCTGGAGACTTGTTCAGTATGAAAAAAAAAAAAGCAAGGTGCAGGATGATATGTTTGGTAGGCGGCCTCCAGGGGACCCACAATAATTCTTACCTCCTAGTACTCATGCCTGGGTGTGGTTGGTCCTCTCCCACATTAAGTAGGGTGGAGCTGCATCATTACTAGGATATGGCAGGAATGTGTGTCTTCTGAGGCTAGGTCATAAAAGGTAGTGTGGCTTCCACCTTGCCCCCTTTAGGTTCATTCACCCTTGGGGGAGCCCGCTGCCATGTTGTAAGGACACTCAAGCGTCAGCGCCGTGAGGAACAGAGGCCTCCTGCCACCAGCCACATGGGGGTGCCATCCCAGCAGCAGCTTCTCCAGCCCCGGTTGAGCCTGCGGATGATCACGGCCCTGACGGACCTCTTGACTGCAGCCTCCTGCGAGACTCAGAGCCAGAACCACCCTGCCGGGTTGTTCCCAAATTCCCGACCCTCAGAGGCTGTGAGACAATCAAGGTTTATTGATATTTTAAGCTGCTAGGTTTGGGGGTAACTCATTCTGCAGCAGTGGATAAATAATGCAGTGTGTATGGTGCGCTAACATTGGAATAACCCCTCTAACTCTTCTTAAAGGAAACAGAAACTGGTCTCATGGAGGGAGCTGGGTGGCTGAGGTATGGTGGGGCGGGGGGGACCCTTTTGCCCCTTTGGCATTTGAACCATCTTTTCAAAAAGACCAATGGAACGTCAAATAAGTAAATAAAAACTTAGGCAGCCATCAGAGCAGGGGCTTCGGTTATGAATTCCACAAATCTCTCACAAGCAGCCAGAAGGCCCTGTTGAGTATGTGTGGCTGGACCTACAACCGGGGTTTATGAAGACGGGGAAAGGCTGGCGGTGACAGTCACAGAGGAGCCCCACCCAGGGCCCCAAGGTGTGCCAAGGGCTGTGTCCTGGCCTTGCCCCAAGACTCACAGCCAGGCGAGGCCAGGCAGGGGCCCGCTGACCACGGGGCATCGCTTGGAGGCTGGGAGGGTTGAAGGGTGCAGGCAGAGGCTGAGAAGCCCCAAGGTCCGAGCTGTAGTCTGCCCAGAGCTTGGCTCTCTCCCCCCCTGGTGCTGCGAAGAGAGTTTGGATGACAGGCACCCACACACTGTGATCACTCCACAGGGGGGCGGGGTGGAGGGTGGGGGAGACCTGGGGAATTCCCACGTGGGAATTCTTGGCATTGGCCTTGTAGAGCAGAAAGTGTCAGGAAGCTGCGACCAGGCTCTGTATCATGGTATGACTTTGGCCCCCCATCCGCCCAGCGGCCACCGCCCCCTGGGTCCCAAGGTGTCCACGGCTGCCTGAGATCAAGGCAGAGATGGGAGGATGGGTCTTCCTGCCCATCCCAACTCTGAGGATGACAAGAGGCTGCTTCCCTCCGGGGCAAGCGCCTGGGAGGCACCCCCTGCCTTGGATGGGATGGGGGAGTGGCTCGATTGGGTTGCTTTCCTCATGACTCATGCTTTCTGGGAC
Organism: Neomonachus schauinslandi; assembly: GCF_002201575.2. Classification (NCBI taxonomy): domain Eukaryota; kingdom Metazoa; phylum Chordata; class Mammalia; order Carnivora; family Phocidae; genus Neomonachus; species Neomonachus schauinslandi. Next base: position 5,669 of record NW_025409324.1, read on the forward strand.
CAGACTTGTCTCCCGGGACACACTTTCCAGAAAGGCCCCCATCTGGCCCCCTCTACCCTGTGCAGATGTCTGGGCTCAGCTGCACCCAGCCCGGGCCAGGAATAGGCTGGTCAGCCCCTGGCTGGGAGGGGGGCCTCGCTGGGACAGGGGCACCTTTTTTTCTGGAGGGTGACAGCTCAGTGCGCTCTTGGCGACATATCAACATATCAGCTTGTCCACAGGGAAACTGACCATGCACCTGCCCCCAGTCAGTGATCCCAGTCCAGCGCACCCCGTCTGGGGACAGCTGCAGGAGCCAAAGCCTGGACTCAGCCTCTCCTTTCCTCTCGGGCCCCGCCAGGCTGACCAGCAACCGTCCTCATGTCGGTTCCCTCGAAGCAGACCCAAGAGGGGGGCTCTGCATGTTCCCAGGAAGGGTGTGGGGTGGTGGGGCTGGAAGGAGGCTCAGCAGGGACACGGACCCCACGGAGGGCCTCCCGCTGGACCAGTGAGGGTCACCCTGTGGGGGTTCCGATCAGGGCAGGGGTGGAGTGTTTACACCCCCACGGCCTCCGTCTCAGGGGAGGCATGAGTTCCCGGCTTTTCTGGAGTCCCATGGGTGTCCCATGGGTTCAGGCAAAGCCAGCACCAGCAGTGATCGGTGCTCTGACAAAGAGGGGCAGGTGCTGCGGAGACCAGTCCGGGGAGGCGGAGGTGCGGGGGTGCAGGGGTGCAGGGGTGCGGGGCTGGGGAAGGCAGGCGGGGCATCGAGAGTGCCCGTGCCGCTGCCCAGCGTGCTCCCTGTGCCCTCTATTTATTTCTGGAAAATGTTTGCCTCTCCCCTTCCTCCCAGCTGCCCTCATCTTTCATGGGGACACCCAGGAGCCTCCTAACCGGGCCCCCTGTCTCCATCCAGCCCCCACGAACCGCCGTCCACAGAGCGGCAGAGAGGACTTGTTAAATGCACATCCTCTCCTCCCAGCCCTCAGAGGCGGCAAACTCAGTTGCCCCCAGGTTTGGGGAGGTGACGTGGAAGAATGCAGCAAGCGGGGGCTGTCCGAGCCCACAGTGCTCCCCAGAGACCCCTTTTGATGGAGGTCAGGGGCAGCCACGGGCGGGGGGCTCCACCAAGCCCCCCCAGGCCTGGACCCGGGCTCCTGACCACTAGCAAGGTAGGACCACCGTGGGCAGTATGATGCGGGGCAGGTTCGAGAAGGCTGCGCTCCCCGGCTGCCGTGGGGAGAGTCGGGGGTGATGTGGGGGAAGGAGCAGGGCCAGGAGACCAGGCCCCAGGCTGTTGTCACGGACAGTCCAGGTGAGAAGCGAAGCAGTTGCAGACAGGTGGACGGACACCGCCAGGAGGCCTGCCAGAGGGATGGGGTGTGGGATGGGGAGCAGTGGCCCCCGCACCTCAGGTGGACACGCAGGCTGGAGGCTCAGCGTCGGGACCATCCCTCCCGGAATGGTCCTTACCTTTGCTTCCAGGAGCCCCCGGGGCACTCGGGCCAGCAAGCAGGTGTCCCAGCATCCCAGGACTCCCTGGGGGTGGGGGAGGGAGCCAGGCTCTCAACTCTGCCTTGCTCCAGAGCCCATGGTGGGAGGGTGTGAGATTCCTAAGTGTGGAAAGGGGGTTCAGAGGGTGGGGGCTCAAAGATGACCCCATCTTCTGTATCTCCCCACCCCCAGTGTCCCCATGGTGGGAGAGGCACAGTGGGATATCAGGTCACTCCCTCCACCTCACTCTCCATCCCTCATCCACCCTGTAGGCCCAATGTCCTAAGTATGTGTGAAAGGTCCATCTGCTTTGCCCCATCCTACCTCCTTCTCTGTGCTGGTTCCTCAGGGAGGCCCCAGGCCAGGGGAGCAAAGAGACACTAAAGGCACAACGGCAGCTCTGTGTGGCATGATGGAGGGACATGCAGAGGGTAAGGGGCCCAGAGGGGGCTCTGGTCCTGCTGGGGGCATCCGGGAAGGCTTTCTGGAGGTGGCAATGCTGCACAGAGAAAAATGCCATCCCAGGAAGAGACAGCAGCTTGAGCTAAGCCTTGGAGGCCCAGGAGAGAGCGCGGAAGAAGAGTTCTGGCATTACTTGGGGTAGCCTGAGGCAGGGGTGCCAAGACATGAGGCCACATGGCGGTGGGGGGGGGGAGCAGGGGTCTGATGATGGGCCAGTCTGGGGCTCCCAGATCTGAGGGAGGCTTGATGCCAGGGCCGCGGAGCGACATGGTCCGATGTGACCTTGAGAAGGACCCCTTCCTTGCATAGCGGGACCTCGGGCAGGAGGCCAGGAGGCCGGGCTCGGGCTGGGACCCGAGGCTGCCAAGGCCATGGGCACCGGAAGAGGGATAGTGAGTGGCAAGCAGAAATGTGCCGCTGTTGCCAGGGAGTGGCCAGGTGACACCCAGGCAGGTCCCGGGCCCGGTCTGGTAGCCTCAGTTTCCTTGTGTGTAAATAGAGGAGATTGGGTGTGGCGGGCTCTGGGCCAGGGAAGGGGAGCGGGGAGGCCACCTCTGTCTGCTTCCTGCTCCCCCCCAACCAGCTAGGGATTCGGGGACGAACTCGGGGCTCTCACAAAGGCCAGCGCAGGTGCGGCTGCCCCAGCTGGCCTCGCATGCAGGCTCCCGCATCCAGGGCTGCCCCAGGAGAAAAAGGGATCTCAGCTATTTACAGCCTCCCCCCCCCCCCCCCCCCAGGGGCCAGGTTTCTCAGGACAATCGATGCCATCATTCCGGGAAGCCTGCCCCAGGAGAGGCCCCGATCCGCTCCCCCTGCATTTGCATAGCCAGGCTAACAGGAAACAGGACTCATCCGCCCTGGCCAGGCCTGGCCAGTCAGCTCCCGGCTCAGCTCCGATGACCCAGCCTGGGCGGCCGGCACTACCGCCCCCCCAGCCCTCAGCTGGCAGAAGCCCCAGCTGGGCGCCCTGGGTGGCAGCCAGACAGGTGGCCGGAGAGGCACACCTGGGTGTCAGACATGGAGACTCCAAGCAGGCCAGCTGCATTTCCCAGGGAAGGAGGAAGGTGCTGTCAACAGCACCAGCTGGGTGCTCCACGGGGGGTCAAAGGGCACCGAGCTATCACTGAGCCATCCCGCTTCCCAGAAGCCATGGGTCAGCTTTCCTCTTGCAGGAAGAGTGCCTGTCGGCTACCTGGCTCCTCTGTGTTCCTTCCCAGCTCCCCCAGCTCCTTTCCCGAAAGACGGCCGGACTTTGAGCAGGAAGCCTATTTCTCAGATGCCCCCTGGAGGTGCCAGGCAAGGCACAGAACTCCGTGCGCTCAGCCGGGCTCAGAAACCAAAGTCTTATACAAGGAATCTGAAGGAGGACTGAGGAAGGAAAATGCCTGGCTGGCCGGGAAATCTAGGGAGGCTTCCTGGAGGAGGGGATGTCTGAGCTGGTCTTGAGGACCGACAGGTTTGACAATGAGGGTGGCAAGGGAGGCATGCCAGGCAGAGGAGTCATCCCGGGCACCCGCTGTGCCTCCACCCCCGCCCTAGGCCCTCCCACCCCACAGGGCGTCTGAGCCTCCTCACCTACCCACTGCCACTCTCTCCTTGGGCCCTGGAGTCTTCAGATCCCCATCAATGGGGACACCCTTTTCCCATGACATGGGAGCCACCATCACAGAGAAGGCAGGACAGCTGGATGGCACCACGCCTGGTGGGCTGGGCCCCGTCATTCCCCATGGGACCCTGCCCTCTGTCCTCCAGGGTCTCCGCTGCCAGCCTTGTAACATCCCATCCTCTGGCCGTATTTCTAGGAAAACTCTTTCTAAATGAACGAAAGTGTGACGTCATTCTCAAACTCTTGCAACTTGCTTTTTCCTTTAAGTATACACCAGTGACGTTTTCCTAAAGGAAGAAATATTCCAAATCCACCATTTTCATGGGATGGACTGGAACGAACTTAAGCAAGTCTGTAATCCCAGCAAACATTTCTTGAGGCAGCTGAGGTGTGAGCGGGCAAAAGAACAAGAGCCCAGAATCGTTTCGTTCTGAGTTCTGATCCTGACTCCACTTCCTAGAGCTGTGTGACTCTGGACAAATTACTCAACCTCTCTGGTTGTTCTTGGCTTCCTGCAAGATGGGGAAAGAGCAGCTTCTGCTCACGCCTTGTGGTGACACTTCCTGGACACCTTGTGTGTGAGGTGCTTAATTAAGCCCAGCGCCCCACAGACGGACAAGAGATGACCCATTCGTGGTGTCTGGGGGCGGCGGGGGCGGCGGCGGTGGTCTGACTTGAGCCAGCCCTGAATTCACCATCTGGGGCGGTGAAGGGTTCGCTTGTGACCAGAGCAAGGAAGAGGCAGAGGGAGAAACTGCTCCGGGCTGCCTCCTCCCCTCCACACCCCTTCCAAAGAATGCCCCTGAATCTTCTTGAGGTTGGCTGGTCTCCAAATTCCCAGAACCCTCTGGGGCTGTTTGACCCACAGGCTGATGACATGTATGCCTCTGCCCCACGAGTCCCAGCATCCTAGAAAGTCATCCTTGGACGAGAAAGCCACACTCAGGTCGGCCTGAAGCGCCACCCCACCTTCACGGGCCCCTTCCTTTGCTTTGGCACTGTCCTCTCTCTCTCTCTCTCTCCCCTTTGCATGTGCAAATGAATGCCCCACGATGGCTCTGCAGACCCCTCTAGTGAGGGTCACCACTGGGGACCCAGGGGCCCCCGGATGGGTGGGCAGATGGATGGAGGCACAATCGCCCCACTCCCAAGGGGGCGCCCAGCGAGAGGGCAAGAAAGCCCCAGCCTCAGGCTCTAGCTGCTCAAATCCCCAGCATCAAAGTCCCCTGCGGGGATGGCCAGACGCAGCCTCGTGTCCCCAGAGTCCTTGCCACAAGCCTCCTTATTTCTGCCTCTCATCCCCAAGCGCTCCCTGAGGATCTCCCGGGCCCCGGGAGGCCGTGCTGCCTGCCCCAACCCCCTCCAGCCCTCTCTCCCAGCTGCTCAGCTGCTCCCAGCCTCAGTTTCCTGCAAAATGCCAACAGTGAGGCTATCAGACAGAGTGACACTCGCGATGGTTGGTCGTGCAGGTGGGAATCAGGTGGACAAGGTCATGGGCGGCCACCCTCGGCCCGCCTCCTTGTAGGGGCAAGAGGACTAGAGGAGGAGAGGAACAGTGCCCTTGGCACGGTGCACCTGACTCCATAAATGTTCGCGGTCACTGCTATTTTTTATTGTGGTGGGTGGGGCTGGCTGCAAGGTGGGATCTCAGCCCCCCAAAGCTCAGCCCGAGCACAGGGGACAGGAGGACCACCCCTGCTCCACCCCCATCTCCCCACCCCCCGGGATCTCTAAGCTCCCCAGCAGCCCTGGGCCGGGGTCCAAGGCCCCCCTCCTGGGGCAGGACACTCCTTGCTGAGTCGTTGATACCGAGTTCTCCCAAAAAGCCCTGATTCATTAACCGCCAGGCCCTGGAGCGGGTGGGAGGGGCATGGTGAGTTGAAGGCCCCCAGGCAGCCTTCCCAGGGCGGTGGCTCAGGAATAATCCTGCTCGGCCCCTTGGTGTTTTATCCGTGTTGGGAGTGATTAAGTGGGGAGTCACGGTGTGTGCCAGGCGCCCTGGCAAGTCATCATCGCCTGGCCTCTGACCTCCTTCTGACTCGGCGCCGGCCTCTCTTTGCCTCCCCGGGGGGCCAGGCCCCTGCTGGGCGGGGCTGGCCAGGCTGTGCCTTTCATTCATGGCTTCATTTTTCTCATCCGTCCATTCACTGAGTTAGATCAATCACGGTGGCTCATTCAGGCGGCTCATCAGCTGGGCCAGCCATTCATTCATTAGTGGTAAGCCCGGCAACCCTTCTGTGGGCCGCACTCCCCGCCGCTGTCTGTGGTCCTCCCAGGGCCCAGGAGGGGGGCTGTCCTTGCCCCCTTCCCAGGGACAGGAAAGTGGAGGCCGCTGTCCCTTCTTGAGCCATGCCCTCCCCTCCCCTCACCCTGGACCGGGGACCCCTGCTCTGCAAAAGCTGGAGGGCAGCCCCATGCTGCTGCCTTGGCTTGAGATGGCAGCAAAGCAGGGCGCTGCCGATCCGGGCCCCGGACCACCTGCCCCACCCCGCCCCTGCCCTTCCTGTCTTGGACTCGCAGTTTCTCACTGGAGACTCCTTCCCTCCTGTGTGGCTGCGTCCCCAGGCCGGTGGGCAAAGTGAAGCCCCCTTTCATGAGGGGGTGTTCTTCGGGGTCCTGCTCTCGTGCTGGTCCCCTGTTCCCGTCCCCCTGCACATTCTGTTCCAATGGCCAGGTCCCCGGGCGTCAGATGGGCAGAAACAGAGCCCACCTTACGTCACGTGCAGTTTACCTGGAATTCCTTCTTTCTTGCTGGGTCCCGGGGATTTCCTTTTCTTTCTTTTGAGCTTATCCTCCTAACCACCCTCCCCGCAGGGCTTCCCATAGCCGCCTGGGGGTAAAACCTGGGTTCCTTGAAACAGCCCTGCCAGCCCCACGCTAGACCTCATGTGATTTGCACAATTCCAGGAAGGAAGTATGGCTGGGCCCATGAGTCAGATGGGGACACTGAGGCACAGAAGGGCAGAAGGAGCTCTGCCTGCTGTGGCGGGGAGGGGGGAACGGGGCCCTGGGGTCCGCACCTCCTACTCCACCTACATCCTGGGTGCCAGCCACAGGAGCCCTGCCCGAGGCCACCTGACCACCCCCTCCCTCCCCAGAAGCAGACACGTGGCAGGACCTGCCAGGATCCACTGGCCCGTGTGCCCAGCAGGTCAACACAGGGTGTGGTCCTTCCTTCTAGGAACGGGCTGCCCGGAGACTTCCTTCAAAGAAGTGGGCGAAGTCCTGCCCATCACGGCCACCCCCCTGGGCTGGGCCATTCCCTGGGCCAGCGAGGACGTGCGGTCAGGGGGTGAGATCCTGGGCTCTGACGTCAGAAGGACTGGGTCCCGGGCCCTACTCTGCCCTGAGCAGCTCAGGGGCCCTCAGGCTGGTGACCGTCCCTCTCCGGCCCGCGGCTTGCCCATCCGTGCAATGGGGTGGATTACAGCTCGCACGCGGTGGGGTGTGGCTGGAGTGAGAGGCCCTGTGGGTGTCCTTACGCCAGCCTCTCTGGGCCTCGGCTTCCTCCTCGGTGACAGGGGGGAAGAGCGGGCCTCCTCATAGGCTCGGGAGGAGAGAAGGAGCCACTGCGTGCAAAACGCTCGGAGCAGGGCCGGGCTGTGGGGCGGCTGCGGGGCTAACCGGGACTGGGGTCATGCCCCGGATGTGCCAACAGCCGGCAATTTCGTACCCAGTCCTGCTGCTGGCAGAGACCCTTCTCTTGGCACTTTACCAGCCTCTTCTGGTGCAAATGCGGTCCCTTTCGGGGTAACTCTTCCAAGGACTCTCATCTTGTGCTTGCTCCTCGTTCTGTCCCTTTCCCCAGGCGGTGCCGACCCGGAGGGAGGGCACCTTCTGCATCTCCGGCGGTCCCTGGGTCCCCGCCCAGCCCCAGGAGCCCTGGACTGGCATCTGTCCATCTGGGCAGCAGGCTGCTCAGGTCTGGGGGTCCCCTGGGGTGTGGGAGACATGCCCGGTTCTCCTCTCCTCCCGGGTGTGGGTCAGTGTGCTCCTGGGCCCTGCTGTGGCTCGTGGAATGTGAGTAGGTGTCACCTGTCGCCTCTGAGCTGACACACAGAGCTGCCCCGGGAAGCTCCCTCAAGCTCGTGTGGGTCTCACGGCCACGTCCACCTCCAGGATGTTCCACCGAGAAGCAGGACGCCCAGCTCCTCTTGCTTTCAGCTGGGTGCCCTCCACACTGTCCGGGTTTCCACGGCCCACACCCATCCTCCCCTCTTGGGCTGAGCCAGGGTGGTCTTGCTTTTTTCACCTGGCAGCCACGAACCTGATCTCGTTTCTATGCGTTCTCTTTCCTTTTCAAGGTTCCACATATAAGTGAGATCACACGGTATTTGTCTTGCTCTGTCTGACTTCTCTCGCTGAGCACAAGACTCTCACGGTTCATCTGCATTATCACAAATGGAGGATTTCCTTCTTCTTTTTTTTTTTTTTAAAGATTTTATTTATTTATTTGAGAGAGAGAGAATGAGAGAGAGAGAGCACATGAGATGGGGGAGGGTCAGAGGGAGAAGCAGACTCCCTGCCGAGCAGGGAGCCCGATGCGGGACTCGATCCCAGGACTCCAGGATCACGACCTGAGCCGAAGGCAGTCGCTTAACAAACTGAGCCACCCAGGCGCCCTCCTTCTTTTTTTTTTTTAATGACCGGGTGTAGATACCACATTTTCTTTACCCGTTGACCCACTGGGGTCGCTCGGGCTGCTCCCGTGTCTTGTGAATGATGCTGCAATGAACCCAGGGATGCAGATACCGCTCGGACACAGCGATTCCCTTCTCTTTGGATAAACACCCAGAAGTGGGATTGCTGGATCCCATGGGTAGTTGTCTTTTTCATGTTTTGAGGACGCGCCATATTCTCCACAGCGCCTGCACTGGCTTGCATCCCCATCACGGGGCACCAGCACCTGTCTCTGGTCTTCATGAGGGCAGCCATGCTGACAGGTGTGAGGGGCGATCCTGTTGTGGTGAACAAATTGACTTTAAACCCGACACTTTGCGAAAGCAGTGGTAAAGGAAGAGGACATTTCACGATATCGCACCAAGTGGAACGCTAGGCTGGCTGGCCACACGTCTTGAGGAAGTGTAAGTACAGTGAAAATCAAAGAAAATAGTCACTTCTGGCTTCAGAGGTGGCCTGTTGAAGGTAAGGGGGGGTGCTTCTTTCTTTTTCAAAAGGGGAGATCAGGGGCGCCTGGGTGGCTCAGCTGTTAGGTGTCCACCTTCAGCTCAGGTCATGATCTTGGGGTCCTGGGATCGAGCCCCGCATCGGGCTCCCTGCTCAGCGGGGAGCCTGCTTCTCCCTCTTTCACTCCCCCTGCTTGTGTTCCTGCTCTCGCTGTGTCTCTCTCTGTCAAATAAATAAACAGAATCTTAAAAAAAAAAAAGCGGGGGGGAGATCAGCAAATGTTTAAAGGGCTGTTAAAGGGACGCCTGGCTCAGTCGGTTAAGCGCCTGCCTTTGGCTCCAGTCATGATCCGGGGTCCTGGGATCGAGCCCCGCATCGGGCTCCTTGCTCAGCCGGGAGTCTGCTTCTCCCTCTGCCGCTCCCCCTGCTTGTGCTCTCTCTCTCTCTGACAAATAAACAAAATTAAAAAAAAAAAAGGCTGTTGAAGATGGAGAAGCACTCCGTGGAGACTTTCTTTTTCCTTTATCTGACGGACCAAAAGGGAGTGCAAAAGGGGGTGACCCTGTACCCTGTGCTCTGAGGTCATGTGAGACCCCCACAGCATCTCTTCTGCATGGGGAGCCCTGGGGGGGGGGTTGTGGAGAGCCCCTGCAGGAGCTGGGGGCTGGGCTGGAGGAAGCCCCAACCTCCCCGGCCGCCCCCTCTCCTTGGCGCTCCACGGGTGCAGTGTGGGCAAAGGGCTGCCTCCTTTGGGAAACAGGGCCAAGCCCCCTGCACCGAGGGTAAGTGCGCTGGGACAGGTGGAGGGGAAGTTAGTGCGACCATCCACCCCTGCAGACTCCAGGAGCGGATGCACATGAGGGGCGCCTACCCCCCGGAGGGCAGGGCCTGGGCACAGAGCTTCCCGCTGGGCTGGGGGCAAGGTGCAGGTATTGGGGTAGGCCCGTCGGGGTGGGAATCAGTCCCAGCCTCGTCTCCCAGATCTGTGACCTTGGGCAAGTCTCCTAATCTCTCCGTGCCTCGGTTTCCGTATCTGGAAAACGGGAGATCATAGTGCTTATGGCACAGGGCTGAGAGGTGACATGGGATGGATCGTGATGGTGCACTTAGCACAACGCCCGATTCGGAGGTGGTGCTCGGTACAGGCGAGCGGCCAAGACACCGATGGTGAAGGAGAGGGTGAACAGAATGAGGATGAAGATGGCACATGTTGGTCTGGGCTCAGCCTTCAGGGTGTGCTTCCCAGTGGGTCTCTTGCCAATGCCCCTGCACGGATTGGAAGCATCGGGGGCAGAGGGGTGAGTGGCTCCAGAGCCCGCAGAGTCCCGGCCCGTGCTGGATCCCACGGTGGGCGGCCCCTGGGGCTTCTGGGGGCCCCCTCAGGGACAGCCTGGGACAGTCCTGCCCAGAGGCTCCAGGGACAGGGAGATGCCTTCCAGGAGCCACTCCCTGGAGTCAGAGACCAAGGAAACCCGTTCACTCACCGTCCCGTGGCATTCCAAGAAGAGGGTGGTTGTGTTAGCACCGCTGGGGGCCCCAGCCACTCGCCAGCCCTCCCCTCGGCAGAGCGTGGAGTCTGCCTGCAGGCATTTTGGGAAGAAGACGTCTGAGCTTGCATTTGCCAGGAGGAGAAACTGAGGCTCAGAGATGGTAAGGCACCAGCTCTTGGTCACACAGAAAGCTGATTTTGGAGCCACAGTCCCTCCAATGGGCCCCAGGGCCTTTGCACTGGCCTTTCCCTGTGCCTCTTTTTTTTTTTTTTTTTAAAGATTTTATTTATTTGAGAGAGAGAATGAGAGAGAGAGAGCAGGAGAAGGGGGAGGGTCAGAGGCAGAAGCAGGCTGCTCGCTGAGCAGGGAGCCCGATGCGGGACTCGATCCCGGGACTCCAGGATCATGACCTGAGCCGAAGGCAGTCGCTTAACAAACTGAGCCACCCAGGCGCCCTCCCTCTGCCTCTTAACACCCAGACATCCCTTTCCTACCTCCTTCAATCTTTCTCCTTCCTCAGCACAACCTTCCCCGATCTCTGTTTGGAGCTGCAGCCCCTTCCTCTCCTCCCCGGCTGGCCCGGCCCTCCTTCCTCAGCTCTCTCTGTGCTTTCTCGTGCACTCTGCACTTGCTGGTCACTGGGGATTTATGTGCTTATTTTCTATATTGCCTGCCTTCCCCTGCTGGGAGCTCAGCTGCCTGGGGGCATGGAGTTTTGTCTGACTTGTTCCCGGCTGTCTCCCCAGTGCCTAGTACATTGCCTGGTACACAGTAGGTGCCCAATCAATGTGTGCTGAATAAATGTTCCAGTGATGGGGAAAATGAAATTTGCCTCCCCACCCACTGGGGCCTCCCAGGGAGGGGCTGGGGGGGGGGCAGGGGGGCTCTGCAGTCACCTCTTCTCGGTGACAGATGCCACCAAGGGCAGGGTCCAGTTCCCAGGGTATTTTGGCAGGAGCTACCCCCAAAGGACTGTTCCTACCTGGGCAGACTGGCACGAAGCCCAGAGTTGATAAAGCGAGGGAGATAAGCGGGTTCAAGAGAACACAGTGAGATAGGGCGTGCTCTAGGCAGTTCCTGTGAATTCTCTGGGCAGGTGAAGGGGGGGTGCTGTTCCCTCTGCCAAGGCAGCTGGAGCAGGCTAGGGCCCCACTCGGGCCCTGGGGAGGTGTGGGGTGGGGACTCTTGGCCTTGCTCTGTAAGAGGCAAAGAGTGCGACTGGGAGCCTCACGGACTCTAGGCTCCAGCACTTCTAAGCTGGGTCACTTTGGGCCTCGGGTTCCTCATCTGTAAAATGGGGATAATACTAGCACCAGTGTGCTAGGGTTTGGGGAGGATAAACTGAGCTCGGGCACGTAAATCACTTAGCTGGGGTTGGCTTGTATGCCGTGTCCAGGAATCGGGGGTTAGGTTGCTATTTCAGCACCCACAACGCTGCTCCGCAGCTGTGTGACCTTGGGTAGGTCACTCAGCCTCTCTGGGCTGGGTCTCAGTTGCTTCTCTGTAGAAGAGCATCATGCTGACCGTATAGGTTGCTGGGGGAGCTTCTCAGCACCTTATAGATGCTCAAAATGGGCCGGCTCATTGGGGCTGGGAAGCCGGTTGGGTCCGTGGCTCATCTGCCTCAGAGGAGGTTCTACCCCTGGCTGCAAATGGTAGGACCAAAGTCAAGCACAGCTGGGACGGGCTAGGAGCAAGTGCAGAGAGGGCAGGGACTGGCCACAGGAATGTGGAGGTTGGAGAGGAGAAATCTGAGGAAGCTCTGCAGAGGAGGTGAGTTCTGAGCTACGCTGGCAAATGGGAAGGATTTTAAAACTGACAATGCTCCGTGCTGGGGATGCTGGGGGAGAAATGGCAGGTGGCTCGTGGGGGCGCCAATGCTCTGGCCTTTCCGGAAAGCCGTCTGATAACTTGTAGCCAGAGCCTTAAAGTGATTTCTGTTTCTACCAGATGGGTAATCCCCAGGCTCAGAACCTCTCCCAGGGACTGATAATATACAATGTGGACAAGGTTTATGGATCAGGTTGTTCACTGCAGGGTGGTTCAAAATAATAAAAGTGCCAACAACTTCCATGTCCACCCATGGGCAACAGCTAACCCCAAGGGACACATCCCTGCAGCGGACCTTTGACACTTTGGAAACGGAGCTTCCAGGAACACGGGGGTGTTGCTGAGACCAGGGGGGCCGAGTGTCAAAAGCAGGACATGAAGTTACACCCACTGTATTATTTCAACTGCTACAAGGCATAGAAAAAAGACTGGAAGGGAATCTGCCAGCAGAGGGTTCCCCGCCAAGGGTTGCAACCCTCAGTGTGGGAACTATGGAAAATCCTATTTTTGTGTACTTTGCCAGAGTGTCACCAAAGTGATGCAATCCTTTGGCAATCGGTGCAATAGAGAAAAAGACAAAAAATGGAATACATCCAAGAAGGAAGGAACGGAGGAGGGAGAGGGTAGTGGGCTGCTGGTTTTACGTCCTAAATAAGTCATGGGTCGCCCACTTCTCTCGTGACCCCTCTGTGCTGCGGTGGGCCCCTCCCAACCGTCCCTCCCCTGCAGGTCCAGGCATCTCTTGCAATGAGTCCCATCTGTCACTTCTTGGCTTTGAACCCTCCTATGCTTGCCATTGCTCCCAGCGGCCAGGCTAAGCTCCCGGGGCAGGCTTGGGGGCCTCGGGTGGCCAGGAGGGCAGGCGCCCTGGGCCCAGGCTCCCGTCAGGGTGTGCTCCTGCCTTTCTGTCCGTCTTTCTCACCATCACCTGTCTGTGCTGAGCCCAGCCTGGCCCAGAAGCCAGTCCGGCAGAGTGGGGCCTCGGCACGAGTAGTGGATGGAATGAACTAGCCAGGTGGATTCTACCCTTGCTGGAGGCATCCGTGGGGACAGGGAACCCAGGGGACCCTCACGGGCTGAGCTACCCTTATCAGACCCATTCTCCAGATGAGAAGACGGACGCCGAAGTTGTCTCTTGTACCTTTTGTGCAGGTGGGAGGGCTGGAAAGGAACGGCCTGCCCACCCGCCTGTCCGTGTGTCTGTCTGCTGGGAGAGCTCGCATCTGTGTCCCCGGGAGCCCACACCGGCCCAGTGGCCAGTCCACATGCATTTCTGAGTGGCGGTCCCCACGAGGAATGTGGGCCCATGGTCCCCAGATTTGATTTTTAGAGAGAAGCCATCAATCCAGCTATTTATAGGAGATCTCCACTTTGAAGACGTTGGCTCAATTTCTCTTTAAAAGCGTGCTCAGGTGGCCTGGAAGCTGCTGGTGGGCTGCACTGGGCGGGGAGCCAGTGGGTACAGCCAGGGGGTGGGGGCGCGGGGGTCTGGTGGGGGGGCCGGGGCCCAGCAGCGCCCCCCGCAGCCGCCTCTGATGCCAGGCCCCCTGCCCCGCTGGCTTCCGCCCTCATGGGTCTGCAGGGTCTCCCATCTTCCGTCCGAAGGAGGGCTGGCCGACCCGGGGGGGAGCGGACTACGTGGGCCCCCAGGCAGGGCAGCTGGGGGAGGCTAGGCCCTTCTCACCTCAACCACCGGGGAGAGTCTGCGGTAGGCACCTGACCTCCTGTGCTCTCCGAGGCAGTCGCGAGGTGGTTCTGGGAGGTTCCGAGGGGGGGGTCCCACAGCGGGCCCTGGGCACCAGGGCGCTGTCCCTGCTCCCACTCCTGCATGCTGGGATCGCCACCTGAAACACCAGCTGGCACCCACGGCCTCGTCTCTGGCTCTGCTCTCAGCATTCTTCAAGCTGAAAACAACGGGATTTGGAATATATTAAACAAAAGTAATTGGAGGTGTGACAAGTGCCAGGAAGGAAACCAGTGGAAGCTGGTAGAAGAGAGCAGGGGGCTGACTCTGGGAAATGGGCTCTGGCAGGTGACAAGCGCGCAGTGCTGGGGTGGCCTTGGGCGTAGCTGCTGCAGGTGCCCAGGTGGGAGAGGGTCGCCGGGAAGGAAGGTGGGGGCATGGGGCCTGTCCCGGGAAAGGGCTTGGGTCTTCCAGATGTGGCTGCAGTGCGGGATGGAGCGTGGCCAAGGCTCGTTCTCATCTTGACTGCCCTTCGGTCACCTGAGGGCAGTACAAGGACTCCATGGCTCAGCCCCACCCCAGAGGCGCTGGCTCGAGGCACCGGAGAGGGGCCTGGGCATCGGGTACTTTCCAAAGCCCCTCCTTGCCTCTAGCCAGGCTGCTGCTGAGGACTTCCAGCAAGGTGCCCCCAGGCCAGGCCGGGTGTCGGGTGCTCGGCTTACTTGTCCCCACCATACCACCGAGGCCCCTGCCAGGGCTAGTCCTGGTTTACCCACGCGCTCAAGGCCAAGTGGCTGAGGAGTAATGGTGCAGGGACCTGAAGCTGGTCTGCTGGCTCTGAAGCCACTCGGTCCTGCGTGAGGCTCTGTTGGAGGCAGGGATGTATCAGCAGCAGCTGTTCCAGCTCGGACACCTGGGGAGGGTGGGGGGACACAATTTCTAATGGCGGCAAAGTAGAGCCCTCAACTGCTCCTGTCCTTGTCAATGGGCCCTGGCAGGTTCTTTCAGAGGTCTCTGGCTGGCCTTGGGAAGGCCTGGAAGACACCAGACCGAAGACAAATAGGATGAGCTTCGAGGCCGGAGCGATGGGCACAGACACATGAATGGAACTGGGGCTTTGGGAATTTGGGACTATGTCCAAGAATGGCTCCACCCATCCATCCATCCAACACACATTCAGAGACAGCCCACAGCAGCCGGGTCCTATCCACAGCCTCGGGGAGACTGGGTCAAGTAAGACACAAGCCTTGCCTTTAGGTGAGTCTACTGGAAAAGGAAGATGAAAAAAAACCCACAAAAAACACAAAAAACCAACCCAAAAACCGGAACGCATGGCTGGCACCACCTGTGACCTATGATGTGTGTGCCAAGCAGCATCCGCATCTGGTGGCCTGGAGATTTTAAGGCGTCCAAGGACACACACTTCCAAAACGGAGTCCCAGACTGAGCCACTGCTTCTCTTGGATTAGCCCTTCCGATCCTATGAGACAGGAAGTCTCGGTTGGGTGCTCACAGGTCTTGAACACTCGCTGGTCTCCCAATTAGAGAGACAGGGCAGGCCTTGGGCCCGGAGCCCATGGCCAGTAATGGGAGGTGGTGCGGATTTACTTGTATCGTACGTACTTATACAGGACCTTTAATTCCTGGCAAATATAGTGGGTTGAATGGTGACTCTCCCCCACCCCCGAAAGATGTGTCCCCGTCCCCACCCCCAGCACCTGGGAATGTGAGCTTGTTTGGAAATAGGGTCTTTGGAGATGTAATGCTGGATCAGACGAGGTCCCAAATCCAACGACTGGCATCCTTCTAAGAGAACGGAGGTCTGACATGGGGGACAGAGGGAGGAAGGACTGCGTGAAGACACGTGCAGAGACTGGAGTGAGGTGGCCACATGCCAGGACGGCCAGCAACACCAGAAGCCAGGAGGGAGGCAGGGAACAGATGCTCCCTCTGAGCCCCCAGAGGAAACCAGCCCACCCGACCCCTTGATCTCAGACCCCTGGTCTCCAGAGCGGTGGGAACACATTCGTGTTATTTTGAGCCGCGTGGTTTGTGGTCATTTGTTACGGTGGCCCCGGGAAACACACACAGCAAGTGGGGCTGGTTTTGTGTTTTGGTTTCCAGTGGTAAAGTCTTTCCCTTTTTCAGCACATTGAATTT
This sequence comes from Neomonachus schauinslandi, assembly GCF_002201575.2. Classification (NCBI taxonomy): domain Eukaryota; kingdom Metazoa; phylum Chordata; class Mammalia; order Carnivora; family Phocidae; genus Neomonachus; species Neomonachus schauinslandi. The sequence continues at coordinate 21,501 of NW_025409324.1, forward strand.
ATAAGGTCAGTCAAGAGTTGAGGGAGTGATAGCTCATGTGTGTTGAGGTGGGCACCGCCTGGAGGGAAAGCGGGCTGAGCCAGGTGGCGTGGGGCCCGGGAGCAGAGTGGGCTAAGGGCCACGGCGCTCAGGTTCTGGGGTGGGTGAGGTGCCTGGAGGGCAGGGGGGGCCTCTAGCTGCCCCCCTCTTGCACCCTCGAGTAAATTCCTGGGAAGCCCCACATGTTCCCGTCTGGGTGATTCAGACCTCTCTTCCTTAGGAGAGGCGCTTCAGATGGGGAGGGTTTTTTCCCACCGCTCTCAAGGGCCACGAGGTGTCGGGACAGGAGGGGAAGGGGGTTTCCAGCAGGCGGTCGCTGGGAAGCCGTCTTCCCTGAACGTGGGACCCAAGGTCTTTCGCTGGCAGGATGCTGCCCGCCCACTCTCACCTGCTCCTCCACCTTCCAGGTGCCATCAGAAGATGCAGGGACAGGCCGACAGGCACCTGCACCAGGGCAGACCCCTGCAGGCCTCAGCTCCCGGCGGACTCCCGCCAGGCACTAGGTGGCCCCTTCTTGCCCTGTGAGGGCACACAGTGCTCCGGGTGAAGCCCCTGAACCTGGTGCGGGTGCTTCCCAGCCTGCCTTATAGACAGGAACCAGGGACTGGGAGACCAAAGTGACTCGTCCCAGGCCACCAAGCAAGCCCAAGGCCTTTCCCAGGTTTGAGCCTGGGCTGGGAAGGGGGCGGGGGAAGCCATCACGGAGGGTGTCATGCCCAGAGCTCCCCAGCCCCCTGCCCTGAGCTGAGCCCTTTGCCTGTGTGACTCCCTCTGGCCTCACGACCCTCAAGGCAGGCTCAGTCCTGTCCTTACTTTGCAGACGAGGAGACCCAAGCACGGGCAGGTGACCTGGCAGTAGCCATGGCTGCAAGGCTGCTGAGTGCCAGAGTCTGGCTCCAGATTCTGCCCTGTGAAGAGAAGCCGGCATTTCCTGAAGAGCCGGGAGGCAGGAGAGGAAAGAGCCACCCCTCTGGGGCCACATGCGCCGTGCAGAGGGCCTTCAGCCAGACTACATCTCAGGGTCTCGGGGACTAGCTCTAGGGAAGGGCATGGCTGTGATTGTGGACAGGCGTTCCAGATGGTTCCAGCACCCGTTCACCTGATAACTATGGCTTCACCTCCTTCTTCCTGTGAACAGCCCGAGGACACTCGGCCCAGCAGGCAAGGTCTCAGATGGCGTGGGCAGCACGAAGCACAAGGGCCTGGGCTTGCACTCCAGGGCCCTTGGGAAGGTTGCTGAGCCCCACGGGGCCTCCGTTTCCTCATCTGCATTGCCGGCCCCTGCCCTTCGCCCCTCACTCCCGTGCCTGTCTCCACAACCCAGGGGTCTGGCCCTTGGCTGGCCCAGAGACCCCCTCTGGAGGGAGCCCCCAAAACCCGCTGTCCCCAGTTTTGCCCCGTGAGGCCTGTCTTCCCCCTTCTCCCGGAGGATCCTTCCAGCAAGTTCCTTTTTCTAAAGTGAAGTCACCGAAACCTGTGCATGCCCATGTGCCTGCAAAGCAGGGCTACTCTGGGGATGGGTGAGGCGGCACCCCCATGCCTCGTGGGCAGACTTCCAAGGAACTGAGCCCCACCCTCCGCAGTGGCCTCTACCTTCTGCCATAAACGCCTCAACTGCTGGCATGAGGCCAGCGTCCCGCTTATGTTCTGGACTCAGTACAGGTTTTACCTCAAGGCCCAGAAGGTCTTGCCTGTTTCTGGGCCGGGTTTAAGCTGGAAAACCTGTGAACCCATTTCCAGGGATTTCCAGAGCTCAGGCAGGTGCATGTCAATGTGTTCCGGAATGGTGCCTGCCCAGGACAGACTTCACTGGACTCTGTCCCCGGTGGCGAGCCCTTCCCACTTCCCCCGGCCCAGTGGCACGTGCAATGATGCTGAGGCTCCCTGTCCCCGGCCCTCCTGTGCCAGGCCCCATTCCGCAGGTGCAGAACCTGAGGTTTGGACGGAGAGCCCCCTGCACCTCGCTGGGCATGGGGCACCTTCTGAGTGCAGCCAGCCGCCCCTGGGCTCTCCCAGCCCGGGTCCACCCCCTCCCAGGAGCTGGCGGATACCTGGCCCGCGGTGGGCGCAGGTAGAGGCCCAGCCGCCGCAACGGGCCACGGGGTGAGGCTGCAGAGAACCTTCCTGTCGCCGGGCCATGGCCTCCCTACCACAGTGCCACAGAGCAGCACCCACATTCCCGGTACCTTTCTCTCTTTTATTGCCAAGTTCAAATTTACCAGGAAGTTCCAGTTTTCATTTCCACCCTCATGTTCAGTGCCCACAGAACATGAGTCACGCTGGCAAGAGCAGGTACTTCCCTGGTGTGGTCCCTTGGCCCAGAAGCGTGAGGGCTTCCCAACCCCTGCTCCTCCTTGGGACAAGAATTATTTATCTATTTTCACCTCAGGGGGAACGAACATAAGGAAGCCTGATAGTTTATACCCGATGTCAACATGACTACATTAAGTATTTCTTATTTATTGCATCTAGAGAAGAAGGTGAGAATCCGTTCACGCCGTGCCTTTATTTCTAACAGTGCATCGTGAGACCTTAGAGAAATCTAGTGTATGTCTTTAACGAGGTAGGTCTCTTCACTCCCGCCCGGGCTGGGGGTGGGGGGGGGGGGAGCTGCCTTCTGCGGAGAGTAGGGAGCCCCAGACAGGCTGGGTGGAGGGAAAGGGAGCAGGGAAGGCCTGCAGTGGTGGACGCCCTCCTCCCGTCCCTCCCTGGGATGGCATCTCTGCCCCACATGCTCGCTGGGGCTTTGGGGCTAGTGCTGGAGAGCTCCCGGCCTCACCCCGTCTGACCTTCAGCAAAAGGTGCCCTCGCTCACTCGAGCCCCTAGACTGGAAGGACATATGCATCTCCACACAGTGTTCAAAGTTGAGGTCTGAGGGTTCATGTGGCCAACCCTGCCCCTGACTTGGCAAACCCAATGGGCCCAATGGACTTGAGGAGGGTGGGACGTGGAGACAGATGGTAGGCCACGTGGGCTTGCCGAGCTTGGCCCCAGAAATCTGAGCCCAGGAGGGCACGGTCCCCACTCCTGCTCTGCAAGGGCTCACGGCTCTACCTCTCTTTGCCCGGCCCCAGAGTCCTGGCGCACCCTGTCTGGGCTGGCCTGCCTCGGAGAGCCCCTGCTGTTAGGTTTGCGGGGTGCTCCCGAAGACACAGCGTGCCCACGGCCACCATGATGGTCAAGACCTAGCAAGGCAGGTCCTTCATCAGAGTCAAGACGGCTGCCTGCCTCCTGTAGACCCCAGACCTTCTCATACAAGGACGCATGCATTCTCCTCACCCGCAAGGTGACAGGGAGCCCCTGGTTAAGGAAGTCCCCACCCCATGCCCAAAGGTGTCCTGCTGGGGCAAGCTGCAAGACCCACACTGCAAGCCCACCTCCGGGGCACGCCTGCCCTCGGCAGGTGGCACGTTTTGTTCAACTCCACCCTCCGGGTCTCGGCAATGCTGCCGCAGGACCTCCTGCCGTGCTGTCCCCAACTCCTTCAGTGCTCGGTGGCCATGGAGCTGCTGGGAGCCACTGGATTTCAGAGGGCAGGCTGGTGGTCCTGGAGGGGGCCCTGTTCTTTACAATAATGCCACCGGGCTGGGAAGTTACTTGCTTTCCGTCATTTCTGCTGCCCCAGAGTCCCTGCAAAACCAGAGCGCCAGCCTGCTCTTCTATCCAAGCAAAGGATCCGGTAGGATGGGTGGCTGGCTGCAGGCCTCTGCAGCTGATGACATGCCCTTTCTCGTCAGGGACCGCCTGACCCCTTCTTCCAGCCCACCTGCCTCTCCTTGCTGCGGGGCTCTGCGGATGGTCACGGCTCATCCCTCCTGCCAAGGTCCCTGGAATTTCTGCCGGCACGCCTCCTTCTCCGGGCTGGGTCTCTTCCCCGTTGAAGCGAGGCGGGCACAGCTGCGCAGAGGGCTTCTGCTGATGGAGAGCCCCGTCCCCACGGGTGCCACGGCCCTCCTTGGCGGGTTCTGCTGCCACCGCAGGGTGAGAGGGAGGCCATGAGGCCTGCGGTCCTTGAACAGGCCGACTGTCCCCGGGCCCGGGTGTGCTGGCACTCTGGGCGGGCACACGAGGAGGAAAGTGTGGAAGGTCTTGGCGCTGACCCGGGAGAGGCGAGGGTCACCGGGCTGGGCCTGGCTACGCACACAGGAACGGCGCAGGTGCACGATGAGATACGTCGGAGAACCGGCCCGCACGCAGCCGGCTCAAATCGAGAAGCAACTGGGGAGTTCCCATTTTACAAATCAGCTTGTGTCTCGGCAGCGGCAGCCGAGAGGGAGAGCGGCACATCTGAGCTCCCAGGACGACTGGTCGACACGCCTGTGGCGGGTGGGACCTGGCCCTTGGGCGTCGCCCCGCACGGCAGCCTGCACACACGCGGTCGGGCACAGGCCACGTGGAAGACGGCCTCTGTGGCCTCCTCTTTCCATCACGGCCACGGGGCCGGGGTCTGCACGGTCCCAGATGGTTCTCTCTAGACAAAGAGAGGTGGCAAGAACTAAAGGTGACGCTGGGAAGCCGTCCTGACTGGTTTCAGTCCAGAGAGATGAAGGATGGGTCCTGAGCGGGGAGCTGGCTGCACCGGCCCCTTTCCTGGGAAGATTTTTCAGGGAACAAGGCAAGGCGCCTTGGCTACCACGACAGAGAAACTTTTGGCCCTCTCAGCTCTGGGTGTACCTGAGAATACATGTATCTCCCTTATCTTTGTTTAAAAAATAAGCTAAACTTTCCAGGAAGGTACTTATCATTCCACAGGCTCGCAGAGTTAGCGAGTGGTAGAGAAGTAAGGAAACGGGGAAAGCCAGACCAAGAGCTTTAGAACACAACGCTGGGAAGTTCGAGGGAAAATGAAAATGAAATCTTAACAGTAATATTATACTTTTAACATGACGTCAAACCTTAAGGGCTGAGGATTCTTTTTTTTGGACTTTTTTTTTTTTTTTTAAATAGATGCTTTTTAAATAAATGCTTTTTATCTGCTGCCAAAAGCGGAAATAAATATCCAAAGGAGATGCTTATCAAAGTTTGTTTCTCTACAAATTTCTACCCAAAGTGACTTGGTCCAGTTGTTACGGGCACACTGGGCGTGGTGGCCGAGGAGCTTCCAGACCAGGGCAGCTGGGTGATGAAGAGAGGGGGCGGGGGTCCTGCCACCCCAGGGTCGTCAGGCTCAGAGACCAGGAGGCCGCCCTCCTCCCTGAGGCAGCTGCCTGGTCATCTGGGTTCACTGGGGTATCTCCCCCAGGTCCAGCCTGCTCTCTAAGAGGTGCAAAGTGAAACGGGGAATTCAAACGGAGCAAAGGTGCGCAAGAAGAGATGGCAGCCGTGGTTCCTGGGGCTGCGGGGACTGTGGGTGCTCCCGATGTGTCTCTGAGTCTGCTGTACTGGGTCCCTGCCAGCAGGCCCACACACACAAAGGGAGGCCACTCGGCGCCCGCTCAGTGCCCGGCGGGGCCTGCGGGCTCCGGGTGTGCGGCCTCCTCGCCTAGCTGTGCGGGGATGCCGGTGAGGGTGCGGAGGCTGTGGGGGTCGACGGGGGGGACGAGGGTCAGCGACTCCACGCTCAGCGTATCGGCAGTGTCCTCACAGAGCAGGGAGATGGTGGGCTGCTGGGCGGGGATGAGGCTGGGGGACAGGTTGACTGTCTCCGCGTCTGCGCTCCTTGCCAGGCTCTTGCTGGGCCTGGCCTCTGCGTCCATGTCATTGACGATCACCAACTGGCTGGGAAGATGAGGCTGAGGCTGTTCCATAGTCACGGGGTCATCTGGGCGGGGGGAGAAAGAACAAGGGTACACTTAACCCCGGGACACTCTGCTCCCGTCCTGCACAAAGGCCTAGGGATATCTGGGTGGGAGATGGTGGTTCTGGGGGGGACAGCTTGTCTCCACTTCCTCCTTCTGGGGACACAGGAGCTGGTAAATCCAGTCTTCCCTAGGCCTGGGGAGAAATCTGTCAGGGCCCAGGGTTACCCTGACCTGTGATGTGAGAAAACAATTAGGGGCTTATGCAGAATCAATGGGCAGATTATGGTGCCAGGAAGCGGCCCGGGTGGGCTCCCTGTTAAGGGAGAGTCTTGGACCACCTGCCCAATGAGTAAATACGTGTTTAGGGAGGAAATGGGCTTGGGTGTGCTTATCACTTCAGGCCATTTCCAGAGCCTACATTTGGTAGCATTTACCCAAGGGGGAACTCACTGCGATATTAAAAAACAAAACAAAACAAAACGGCAACAACAAAAAGGAATTCTATGGAACTTTTCAGCTTGCCAAACCAAACCAAAACCTCAGACTGTGGTTTGTCTCTCCTGCTCCTTCCCTGTGGGCTCAGTTAGCACCCAAACAGGGGCCATTCGGATCCTGAGCGTCCCTACGGGGGTCACGGAGAGAAATCACGGCAGTGGGAGGGCAGGGGACGCTCCGCCCAGTGCAGTTTATTTTTGAAGTGGCAATTTCTTTTTTTGGTGCTTTTCAAAATCCTTGATGAGATTACAGACAAATGGCCTATCTGCTTTCCCATGACGAGTTTGCCTGGACAGGAACAGCAGCTGAGACTGGTGCTCACCGTGGAAAACATCCTCCGGGCTTTAAGCGCCGGTAATCTGAAAGCATTGACAAGAAGGCCGAGGGCAGCTTGCTTGGAAAGCAAATACCTTATTTGTACAGATTTTGGGGTTGACCAGGCATCAGCAGAAGGTGCTGATCACAGGGTGTTGAGCCATGAGTCGGAAAGCACTCTGGACCCTGGCAAGGATGGTAGACATGTTTTCTTCGATGTGATTCAAGTTAGGTTCTTTTTTTGTTTTTAAAGTTAAGCCAAAACAAAACAGAACTGCAAACTGAACATACAGCAAGAGAATGGAAAAACCAAAAGCAAAAGAAAACCGAAGGGCATAAAGAATGGGATGCAGGAGAGGAAGAGGATCCCCACCATGGAAAGATAGCACAAGCAACAGATTGAGCTTCCCAGAGAATACGACGGCGTTTCTTCCCCCAAGGCTCCTGGGCAAGACAAGCTCTCAAAGATTCCAGATAATTCCTTCCTAAGGCCTTTTTGTTTTCCTTCCTTCTATTGTTATTATGTATATATCTATTTTTAAAGAGAAATAAGGCCCAGAGAAAACCACTGCACAGGGCTTTGGGTCTGCCCTCGCTCCAGGGGTGGGGTGGCGGTGAGCACTAGTGGAAAATGTGATTCAGGGTGTGAGCTGAGCCCAGAAACGCTGAATAAACACTCCACGAGCATTCTGGTTTCTCTGAATCTCACTGAGTTCGTTCCATTCAGCGAGGACACCCTTGCATGCACAGGCTCACGTTCTGGCCCCAAACGATCTACCTGCTGCTCACCCGAGCGTGTGGGTCTCTGTGCAGGCTCACCTGCTCTGGCTTCTTCCACCTGGCTTCCGGTGAGGGTGGGCATGGCTACGGGCCTACATACCTACGGATCCAACACGTTAAGCTCAGCTGCTCACAAGGCAGTTCCGAAATGACTAATTCTCCAAATGGCACTTTTGTGCCATCTGGAGACAGAACTGCCAAGCATTTCCTTTATGTTCTCTTGAAACTTCTTGTAAGAGTTCCCTCTTGGCTCATTTGCATGCAGATATTCAAAAAAGCTGGCAAATCTCTCCCTGATCCCTAATGGGGTTTTTGGTGATAAGCATAATCAAGGATATGGGAAATTTGCCATCAAATATATTTAAAAACCAACAAACCAACAAACAATATTACACACACACAAAATTGGTTTCTTCTTTAAGAAAAGAACCAACAATTTTTATTAAAAGGGGTGGGTTTTTTTTTCCTTTAAAAATAGCCTTTTAAAATTTTTTTATAGGATAAAAATAACCTCTTACCCATCACCCACAACCCTTACTTTTTTTTTTTTTTAAACTAAGAATTGCTTCCTGAATGTGATCTACAAATGTATCCATTCCAAGGGGAATAAAAAAGGAGATCTTTTTCACCAGGGGAAAATTACCCAATGAAGACACGTGTTCTGGTCCAGGGCTGAGCCCTTGGTTTTGCCTGTCTGCTGGTGTTTTCGGCTTGAAGGCCACAAATAGGGGCCTGGCCCTGAACATGAGAGATTTGGAGAACATTCTGGTTTCCTGGCCAGAAGCCAGGGAGAAGAGTGGAGGCCTGAGCGGGAAGTCCTGGATGTCCAGGGTTCTGTGAGAGACGCTTGGTCTCCCGAGGCTCTGCCCGTAGCTGACACCGAGGCAGTGGGTCCCCACGTCCCTGGCCAGCACCCTCCAGAAGCTGATCTCCGGCTTTGGGGCAGGGGCTTGGCTGGCCCTTGCCGAGTGATGGTTTCCAGGACAACTTTGGGGTTGCTGTGCTCAGGCTGGGAGAGTGGGACTGAGTGTGTGTGTGTGTGTGTG
>NW_025409325.1:0-1272 GCF_002201575.2 Neomonachus schauinslandi
AAGAAGAAGAAAGAGAGAGAGGGGCAGAAGGTATAATGGAGCAAATTATAGCAGAGACTTCCCTAATTTGGGGAAGGAAACAGGCATCAAAATCCAGGAAGCACAGAGAACCCCTCTCAAAATCAATAAAAATAGGTCAACACCCCAACATCTAATAGTAAAACTAACAGTCTCAGAGACAAAGAGAAAATCCTGAAGGCAGCTCGGGAGAAGAGATCTGTAACCTACAAGGGTAGAAACATTAGATTGGCAACAGACCTATCCACAGAGGCCTGGCAGGCCAGAAAGGACTGGCAGGATATATTCAGAGCACTAAATGAGAAAAATATGCAGCCAAGAATACTATATCCAGCTGGGCTGTCATTGAAAATTGAAGGAGAGAGAAAAAGCTTCCAGGACAAACAAAAACTAAAGGAATCTGCAAACACGAAACCAGCTCTACAAGAAATCTTGAAAGGGGTCCTCTAAGCAAAGAGAGAGCCTAAAAGCAACATAGACCAGAAAAGAACACAGACAATATACAGTAACAGTCACCTTACAGGCAATACAATGGCACTAAATTCCTATCTTTCAATAGTTACCCTGAATGTAAATGGGCTCAATGCCCCAATCAAAAGATACATGATATCAGATTGGATTAAAAAACAAGACCCATCGATATGCTGTCAGCAAGAGACTCATTTTAGACCCAAAGACACGCCCAGATTGAAAGTGAGGGGGTGGAAAACCATTTACCATGCTAATGGACACCAAAAGAAAGCTGGGATGGCAATCTTTATATCAGACAAATTAGATTTTAAACCAAAGATTGTAATAAGAGATGAGGAAGGACACTATATCGTACTTAAAGGGTCTATCCAACAAGAAGATCTAACAATTGTAAATATCTATGCCCCTAACATGGGAGCAGCCAATTATATAAGGCAATTACTAACAAAAGCAAAGAAACACATCGACAACAATACAATAATAGTGGGGGACTTTAACACCCCCCTCACTGAAATGGACAGATCGTCCACACTGGACCAAATGGACTTCACAGACCTATTCAGAACATTCCATCCCAAAGCAACGGAACACACATTCTTCTCTAGTGCCCATGGAACATTCTCCAGAATTGATCACATCCTAGGTCATAAATCAGGTTTCAAATGGTACTAAAAGATTGTGATCATTCCCTGCCTATTTTCAGACCACAATGCTTTGAAACTAGAACTCAATCACGAGAGGAAAGTTGGAAAGAACTCAAATATATGGAGGCTAAAGAGCATC
>NW_025409326.1:0-29246 GCF_002201575.2 Neomonachus schauinslandi
TTGCAAATGGCAAGATCTCATTCCTTTTGATGGCTGCATAATATTCCGTTGTATATATATACCACATCTTCTTTATCCATTCATCTGTTGATGGACATCTTGGTGGAGATTTTCTTTAATAAACATATAAAAAAATCCATAACAGGCATTCCAAATGTAAATTGCTATTTCCATAGTATTTAAGGGTGAAATACAAGTAGTTTATATGCTGACATAATTTACATGGCAGTTTATACTTTTCATAGCTTTACATATAATCATAGCTTAAAGAAAATTTGTTGTTTTATCCATATTGCCTCATGTGTTATCCTTATTGGTAGGCCTATTTTTTTAAAATTTTCATTGTATAAGGAAGGAAAGCATTTGTGAAGAGGTAAAATAATTCGCCAAAATTCACATAAGACAGAATATTGAAACTGGGTGTATCTAGTTTAGTACTCTGCTATAGAAAGCGTGGTCCATACACTGGAAGCTTTGGCATAATCTTGTTGGAAATGCAAGTCCATACTTCAGATCTGTTGATTCATAATTTGCATTTTAACAAGGTGTCCATGCGATTCTTTTGCATATTAAAGCTTGAGGAGTACTGGTTAAATATCTTGTCATTTTTGTTCTAAAATGTAGATTTTATTATTATTCAGGTATGGTGAGGCCCACAGATCTTGAGACCATTGCCTTTTGATAGTTTGTTTCTCATAGTTCCAAAGAGGAGGCGACATACCTGCCATAGAAGGGACCACACAGGGAAGCACCAGGGTCAGTCAGGAGGCACAGGGAATGAGGGGAAAATGTGGGCAAGAACCATTATTGCTGTTTCCCTGGGAAAAGCAAGGAAGGAAGGATAAGCAGGGTTAGGATTGGCTAATTTAAGTAATGTCACTGGGCTCCCAGTACAGAGGTGTCTCTAGTTGTCTGGTACCTGGCCCTGGGGGGAATAGAGCAGAATAGTGGTTTAGAATATAAGAAAACTATAAAGGAGTTTTGGGTATGAGCTCAGAATTGGTTATTTTGAAATATGAAAGCCATGTTCCAAGGCAAGTCTTTTACTATTTCTAGGAATTAATTTAGCCCTGGGAGGGACAGTCTCTCTAGGGTCAGCCAGGCCCCAAGATGTGAAAGCATCAGAAAAACAGAAAATAAAAAGGGATGATTAATACATTATCACATAGAGTAAGACCCTATCATAATTTAATAAGCAGATTCCACAAAGCTTCATTATGAAAAATACAGAGATGCAGTTATTGCAAGGTTAATAAAAAGACTGAGTGAGCCTGTACAACCATCCCTTGGAATTTCCAGGGGTCTGGCTGGGCAGATTAAATCCATTCAGATTATAGCTACCACTGTGGGCATTGCCTGGAGGTAGCTCTCCACTCTGGTTTATTTCTTTATGCATGGAAATTCTTCTAATTCCAGTGACTGCCAGGGACTTCCAGGGGCCCAGCAGCAATTCCAATATTAACCCCATGAATTGGCATCCGTTTCATTGGCTCAATACTGGAACTTGGGCATAGAAAATACTGAAGGCAGAGAACTTGCCCTCACCTACCTGCTTTTTCCCCTTGCTTCAAGCCTACCAGTCCTCACCAGAAGATAAAAACTAAGAGGTTTTTGGGTCATCCCTATTTGAGGATGTGGGAGAAGAATAGAATGCAATTGCCAGTCACGTTATATCAGAATTAATGAGGATGGGGGAAACTATAGAGTCACATGGCATCAGCTAAAGACAAATAGCAATGTTATCCAGTTTTTGAATACCTACTATTATGCTGGGTACTACACTGATGTTAATCCATTTAGTCTTAACATACAGTTATGAAAATTGAGGCTGGAAGAGATTTAGTAATTTGACCAAAATTATTACATGTTGAAGAGTGTATTAACTATCATGTCCATCTGACTTAAAAGCCCATGCATTTCCTATAGGCCCATCTTTAGTGTCACAAAGTGGATGACAATGCTTAACAGTATGTATTATAAGAACTTTTCTATCCTTATTAAGGAAAATGCTGATCTCTCTGTTCATGGATTCATTATGTTAGCATCAATAAGAGATAGAATAATTTTCCTGATTCCTCTGAAATGGCTAGGGTTTAACTTTTTTTAGATCAGTTTACTTTACTTTTGTCATATTCAAAGCTAAATTATCAAATTTGGAATGTTTCCAGGACTGCCTTTGCTTGGCTTATCTAGGTTGATAAATCATGATATAATTTAGAAATAACATTTAACTCAGGACGAAAGGAATTTCTTGGAGATGTGTAAATATGGGAGAGAGGAGTTTTTGTGTACTGGTAAAGTAATACTTTAAATTTTTATCACTTTAATTGAGATATAAATTATATATAATAAAATTAAACAATTATATATATATGATTTAATAATTTTGACAAATACTGTCATGTATGTTTGTCATATATATGTTTGCTAGGCATAGTGGCTTAAGCTAACATTTATCTTCTAGTATAAAACAGAATCATATATTTTCTATGTAGGTAATTGTAATCAAGATTTTTGTATTACTTAAAACTTACACATTTCCTGTACTTCTAGCATATTTGTTACTCATAAACTCTTAGAACAACTCAGTGCCATGCCAATTTAAATTTTTCATGAAAGGGTTATTTGTGTGGCAGATAAAATGCATTACTATGGAAAAAAAAGTAATAGATTGCAACCACATTTAATAAGTTTTCAAAAAAATATAAAATGTTAATGTAAAGTATGAGTATCTTAGTAAAGCAACATTTAGATATAACACATTAATGTAAGTTGTTCTCAAATTTTAACTTCCATCTTAATTACCTTAGAGGCTTATCAGATTGGTGGGTCTTATCTCCATAGTTTTTCATTCAGCAATTTCCAGATAAGGTTGATATTGCTGGTCATGGGACCATATCTTGAAAGCCAGTTCATTTTTCTTTTTTCTTTTTTTTTAAAGATTTTATTTATTTATTTGAGAGAGAGAGTGAGCAAGAGAGAGAGCATGAGCCAGGAGAGGGGCAGAGAAGCAGACTCCCCACTGAACAGGGAGCCCAATGTGGGACTCGATCCCAAGACTCTGGGATCATGACCTGAGCCAAAGGCAGACACTTAATAAACTGGGCCACCCAGGTGCCCTAGATATTTTTCTTTTTGAGCCATTTAGCAATGTGTCAAAAATGTATTTCTGATGTCTATTATATAAAAAAAATTTGTTAGTATGCTTTCTATCATTTAAAAAAGCTAGAATAAGTAATAAATTACTTCTTTAAAATAGTGACAGGAAATAGGTGAATATAATTTTGTAAAAGAAAAAAACACAAAGTTTAAAATAGGTGATTATAGTTTGTAAAGGAAAAAACAACAACAACAACAACAACAACACAAAGCTCCAAAACAGTCTGTATAGTATTTCAGGATAATCATTCCATTAAAATAATTTCTCAATAAAAAAAGTTTTAGTTCCATGTTTTAGGTCCCTGGGTAGTTCAGTCAGTTAAGTGTCTGCCTTCTACTCAGGTCACGAACCCAGGACCCTGGATCTAGCCTCACATTGCATCAGGCTCCCTGCTCAGCCAGGGAATCTGCTTCTCCCTCTACCACTCCCCCTGCTTGTGCGTGCTTGCTCTCTCTCTCTCACAAATAAATAAATAAAAACTTCAAAAAATGTTTTAATTCCAGAAACACAAATAGTAACATCTACAGGCAATTCAGAATATTATTTGACTATTCATTGTTTATATAACTCTTTTAAAGGAAACTGTTCTCTTCCTTTAAGAAGTCCTAAGGATATATATTTTATTTACTTTGATTCTACTCTCCCTGTCTCAGAACATTCACATTTATACATATTAATTTTTTTCTGTCAATTTTATGAAAAATGTTATCTTGTATCTCATTATATAATTTTTGAACTTTTAGCTTTCTTTAGAAGATTATATACTAGATTAATTGGCATAGAACCTCATGTCTTTCATTTTATTCAGGTATGCTTGAAATAGATGTCTCTAAATAGATAATTGAAGAAATTAATTTTCCTTTTGGGGGTATTTTTCATAACCAGAAATTAATAAAAGCTAGGGTCCAATTTTAATTACATGGAAATTATTTGGAATGAAATCTATAAAGTGATGCCAAAAGCATTGCTATAAAAGAGCGACTTCCTCATTTAAGAACCTGGCATTATCTTTCATTTCCTATGAGATCAAACTCTGCATTCCAGTCGTACTACACTCCTCTTCTTGGAAGCTAGCCTACTGTACTTTCCGCTGTTCAGCAACCTTCTAGACGTGATGGTTTATAAATTCAAATGAATCACCCTTTATCTCTGCAGAACTTGAAGTGTATATCTGCTTTCCTCTCACACATCAAATGTTTGCTTTTCCCCCTCTTCACTTAAAAGTAATTTATTCGTTACTGAAGGATTATTTCCAGGTCCAAAGGCTCCAGGAAGCCTGGCTTTATAATTCCCAACAACATGTTTCTCATCTTGCTAACTTTTCATAGAGATTATTTTATTTAAAATATATTTGGAATCTGGTTATATTGAATATTACAGGTCTTTTATTTGCTTCAAAAATCTTTATTACTACATATGCATATATATTACTGTCAACAAGAGTATTAATTTCTCAAAGTCAAGTATTTTGTGATATGCAGTGTTTGTGTCTTCTGTAGTTCTTAGCAGTTGCCAAAGATTGGAGTCATCCAAAAAACTCAAATTGACTTAGGAATTAGCCTGCTCATGTAAAATGACAGAGGAACTAGAATCATTTGGCTGGGGAAAAATACAATTCTTTAAAATTAAAGTACTCCTGGGCGCCTGGGTGGCTCAGTCGTTAAGCGTCTGCCTTCGGCTCGGGTCATGATCCCAGAGTTCTGGGATCGAGTCCCACATCAGGCTCCCTGCTCAGCGGGAGGCCTGCTTCTCCCTCTCCCACTCCCCCTGCTTGTATTCCTGCTCTCGCTGTCTCTCTCTGTCAAATAAATAAATAAAATCTTTAAAAAAAAAAAAAAATAAATAAATAAAATTAAAGTACTCCTTTGTGTGTTGAAAGGGAATAAAAGAAAATAGACTTAATCAGTGATATGAAACGAGTGATAGGACAAAGAGGATTGGATCTTTGGAAGTCAGAGTTTTTAAAGAGCTTGTAGAAGCTCCTTTGTCAGTTTCTAAAAGTAGGGGATATTTCACCTCCTGAAATTAATTCCATGTAGTTCTTTCTGAGGGGAGGAGTATTTATTAGTGCCCCATCCACAGTGATTACTGAAGGGCCAGTCTGGCTTTATACCACATGACCTTTTTTTGGTCACATGTGGTTGGATCAGTGTGGACACCTGAATCAAGGTCAGTCCAGGTTTTTTTTTTTTTTTTTAAAGACTTATTTATTTATGGGGCACCTGGGTGGCTCAGTCAGTTAAGCATCTGCCTTCGGGTCAGGTCATGATCTCAGGGTCCTGGGATCAAGTCCCATGTCAGGCTCCCTGCTCAGCAGAAGCCTTGCCTCTCTCTGCCCCTCTGCCTGCTGCTCTGCCTACTTGTGAGCGTACTCTCTCTGTCAAATAAATAAAATGTGTTTTTAAAAAAAGACTTATTTATTTATTATACAGAGAGAGATAGAGTGAGGGGAGGGGCAGAAGGAGAGGACAGAGAATCCTCAAGCCGACTCCCCGCTGAGCACAGAGGCTGCCAGGGGGCTGGACCCCAGGACCCTGAGATCATGACCTGAGCCAAAATCAAGAGCCCACCACTCAGCTGAGCCACCCAGGTGCCTCAAGGACAGTTCAGTTTTATGCAGGTAAGCAGGAACAATCTGATTCTATCTCAGAAAATTATATTAAGACACAGTATAAGTGGGAGCCCATGAATGGAACTTGAAATAAGGAAGGTGTCAACCCACTCACCCATTCTGGATATTGAAATTGCAGTTTTGAGAACCCAGATCTTCACTCTACACATAAAAAAAGCAATACTATTTCTATTTGATATACACAATATGAACAACCATATGTCAGCTTGATATGAAAAGCAAAATTTTCTGAGGAAAGATAACATTTCAGTGCATTTTTTTATATTTAGTTATGTAAGTATGTATATATATGCATATATATGCCTATAGATATACATTTTTATAAACTGTAAAGTATTGATAGTAAATTCTGTTTTAAAAATCTTTAGATATATATTGTATATATATATATATATATATTACTCAGATTATGTAACAAATTGAACCTCAAATATCAAATCATATCAAATATGACTTTAATTCATTAAAATTTTTTCTTTTTCTCAAGAAATTTGATGCATTTTAGTGAGGAATTAGATCCATAGTCCCTCACTGACCCTGCTAAAGTTCAGTGCTTCGTATCTGAACCATTTGAAACATCAGTGCGGTAGGCGGGTCTTTCACTGGTTTGGCCTGGAAGAGATTCAGGACATTCATTGGTCAGAATTAGTTACATGGGCCCAACTAACTATCAAATGTCTGAAAACTTGGAAGTTTTTGTTTGTTTGTTTTGTTTTGTTTTTTAATATGAAAGAACATGGAGGGGCACCTGGGTGGCTCAGTCGATTAAGCGTCTGCCTTTGGCTCAGGTCATGATCCCGGGGTCCTGAGCTTGAGCCCTGCATTGGGCTCCCTGTTCAGTGGGCAGTGGGGAGTCTGCTTCTCCCTCTTCCCCTGCCCTTGCCCCTGCTCATGCTCTCTCTCTCTCAAATAAAAAATAAAATCTTTAAAAATAAAAAAGAAAGAAAAGGAAGAACATGGAATAGTTTTTGAGCTGACTGTCTCACACTATATCCCGCTTTGGCTTCTGCGGGGTTGGAAATTTTTGTCCTAACAAGAGAGTTAAAACTTAAGCAAGCAACTCTGCAAGGGTTCCATGGGATGCTGCCAGGGCCCTTTGGAGTTCTTGAGCCTATAGAGACTTGTAGGTGAGAAGAGGGTCACAATACTGGCAAAGGCAATTGATGCTGGTTATTAAGAGAGGTCAGGCTCTTTTTACAAAATGGAGGTTATGGATACATGTGAAACTTCAGTGATTTTGTAGGTAGCTCCTGGTACTCCTTTGCCCCAGTGTAATTATGAATGGGCACATGCAACTGCAACCTGAGAAATTTGCAATAATGAAATGTCCCTAGAGATGAAGGTTTTGTTTACCATCAGGTAAGCTACCAAGACCTATCCAGGTGATAGCTGAGGGGCAGAGGGGGAAAAATTATTCTAACACTTGATAAATGGTAAGGAAGACTTTCTTCAAGTCTGTTGCAACAGGGGAGAGAGATTAATTGCAACTCCAAATATAGCAAAGACAGCTGGGGATTTATAGCCAAGGAAGAGAATAAGGAGGGTCAATAGATGGAATATTACTACAGGAGATATCAAAGGTAGGGTGATTTTTGCTAAAGCAACAGCAGGGTTCTTGCTGAAAGCAGGTCAGGGACTTATACATCAAAGGTAACAGATGAGGAACTTGATCAGATATCAAGGGTGATAGATAACCAAGGGTGCCTTCGCAGGATTCTTGACTAAAGCTAGACTTGACAAGGATAGAAACAGAAGCCCATGTTTGATGCTTCGTTAGGAAGAGTTTTCAGAGCTTAACTAAGTCTGCTCAAGGAGAGAGACTTTTTCAATGGATAGTGGAGCAGGGAGAGGACAAACATCAATTGTAGTTTTGAAATACATCGCAGTGATAGGGGAGATGTAGTCAATCTCACTAACCTCCCTCTTCTGATATTCCTTTTAGGAAGCGAGGCCAATGAGATCATTCCCATACATGTGTGGATAACCTGTGTAGTACCCTGGATGGGCTCTGGCAGTTAGGAAAATGTGCCCTTTAGATCTTTTAATACATGGAGTGCCAATGTCTGATGACCTGAGGTGCTCTCCTCTGAAATGCATCACTGCATTTCTGCTTCTTTAATGTTTCCCATGGGCTGCTACAAGTGAGTGACTGAGTGTAACAGGGAAAACTAAGGCAGCCCTATTCCTGGGAGAGGCAGGATTGCTCCGATGGGCAACTTTGGTTCGATAACTTCTGGTCAGTCTTGTCGGACTTTCTTAGACTGCAGTGTGATTTAAGATTCTTCCACCCAATCTTTCTCCTTTCCCTCTTCTTCACAATGGTCAGAACTACATTGTGGTCTGATGTCTGATGTCTCCACAAACTTCTGACTGCTTCTGCCTCATTTTTCTCCCAAGCATTTCCCCTGACAAAATGCTTGTGTAACAGATCTCATCCTGGTATCATTAGAATGTGATATAGAAACCAGTGAAATTGTAGAAGGCTATTTTGTGATCTAGTATCTTTCTGAAATTCTTTGAGTCCTAGTAAGGTTGTCAAACTGACTTTTAGGCTAGTTTTTTTTTATTGTAAACCAGCAAAGGAGCCAATATATGTTTACAGGCTTTCATGGAGCAAAATCAAGACATCACTATGAACAAACACGAGCACAGACAGAAAAAAAAAGTTTCTGGAAAGGATTCCGTATTTGCACAGATGATAAAATTGATGCTTAAAATTAGTTTTCCCTAAATTGTTAATTGGTAGGTGAACCCAAACTGATACTTGGGTTGAACATGGCATATATTAAATATTATATCAGGTAGACACAGGTAAATACCAGCATAAATAATTACATAAGGTGTTCTCCAGAATTTGGATATTACTATGGATTCCAGAAGTAGACAAGGTAGTCTAAATCGTTGTAGGTAAGAAAGCAGGAATGAAAGATTGCCAACTGGAGCTGAAGAAGCACTGAGAAGTCAAAACCCACAAAACTGATAAGGGAGACTATCCTTTTTCACAGCCATGACCTATTTCTAATTATAGTTATTCTTTTTATAATACTTACTTTTCTTTTAAATGGCGCCCTTTATATTTAACCACATGTTCAAATATTATCTATTTCCAAGCCTCGCATCTATTGGAAATTTAGTTCTGATTATTTTACTATATTTAAAACTAATCTATATGATGAACGTGCTCCATATTTCACATGTCACATAATATACAAATTAGAAGTCCAATGCTATTTACATGGCATCCAGTCTAGTTTCAGTTTTGTTGATCAGGAAAAATATTGAATACTTGAGAAATTTGAGAAATGGTAGAATACATCTAATGTCTAGTAGACTATGATACATTATCTTTTTGAAATGAATAGAAATGATTCTTAAACTCTGTCTTAAAATTTATTTTAATTTTTTTCAGTGTATGAAGCCTACTTGCAGCTTTTATTTATTTTATTCTTTTCTTTTATTTATTTTAATTCCAGTGTATACCATGTGATTTACTTGCAGCTTTTTTATTTATTTTTTTTTTGCGGCTTTTAAAGGTAACACTATGAATGCGAAGTCAGTGTTTATGAAGCTGTATGCCCAGTAATTACTGGTAGTGTTTTGGAGGAAAAATTATATAAGTTTGACAATTTTTTTTATTTTTAAAACTATTTATTGAAATATAGTATGCATGTAGAGAAACATAAGTAAGTATAATGTTTAATGGATGTCATTACAAATTGAAGACACCTGACCATCAGCACCCAGGTGAAGAAACAGAACACTACTGGCAATCTCATCTCCCTTCCAATCACTGTTCACACCAAGGATAGAACAAAATGGGCATCCCAAACCCATAAATTATTTTCACCTGTTTTGTACTTTATTATATAAATGGGATCAAAGAAGAGGGGAGGAGCAGGAGAAAGCAGCTATAAAAATGCTCTTTGAACTAAAAAGTCATTCTAGCAAGATTGAAGAATACAGAGTCAGTAGAATTAACTGTTTTTATATACTGTCATGAACAGTAGGAAACTGAAATTAAAACTCATACTTTGTAAAGACTAAATTTTATTGTATGTGATTATACCTCAATGAACTTGAAATAGAAATAAAACCTGTAAATTCTCAGTTAATTGGCTTTGAAGTTAAACAGATTCTGCCTCTGTTACTTATTGGAAATTTTAATATAATGTTTTATAAATTTAATTTCCTTAACTGAAAATAGGGTTTAACAAAATATTACTTGTGACTGTCTCATAAATATGCTGGGATAAATATACATTGGCTGTTTGTGGGCACATCACATACATGAAATAAATATTAATTGTCTTTTATATTTTATATAGATATTTTGCATGGCTCCCTATAGTGGCTTTAAAGTTTCTTAATCAGAAATGTATCTCATTCAGTTTTCTTGGCTATAACATAAAGTGTGAATCTTATTATAATGCAGTGAGGGGAAGACCAAACTACCCTAACCTCAACTTCACATTCTTCAGAATCAGTCTTGGGAAAACATAGACCTTACAGTTATAGTTTATCCCCAGTCGAGCACTTATCTAGAATAGGAAAATCACACAAGGCTTCACCTCTCATTCGGACTTCATTAGATCTCTTTTTCCTATTCTAAGGAGTGAGATATCTGTATGTCATTGTTGTCTTCAGCTGCTTGATTCTTCTTTTATTAAATTTAAGTTTAATGCAACTAAATACTTCAGTTGCTAAATCTATCTCAGTTTAACAAAATTGAAAGGAACTTTAAGCCATATATTTTTTAACCTTTTCCCAAAAGATAGTTTGAATTATATCAACATAATACAGTGTTCATTAAACATGGTTTGTAAAGTTTTCTTGCAGTATATATACTGAATCATAGCTAATAGTAGTAGAAAAAAAATGGGTAACTCATGAAATTTGCTTTCTTGACCTTTTATTGCTAAAGTTTTTAGAAACAGATTCTGCCTTATTACTGGCCAGGAGTCAGTGGCTAATATTTGTAAATTTTTTGTGTATTTGAATTCTCCCCAAATTATCTCACTCCCAGACATTTGGTTTATCACCTGCAAAAATACATTCGTCAGCAGTCTTTGTAAAAGTCTTATTTGTGTAAACTGTAATTACAGAACACGTATAATAATTTTAAAAAAATTCCTGCTATTAACAAATTGTTAATACTATTTTCATGAATATTTGTTATCACAAAGATTAAAAGATTCCCATCATAAGGGGTTTCAGACATAACATACACACTTTAGAGAATGTAGGATGTTTAGAAATTTTTGTTCTAAATAACATTAAAAAATTTTCCTAACTGGAGGTGTGCTTCATATCATTAGGCAAGAATAATCTAATCCTTTCTTTCTAAATTGGTAATACATTTGATAGTTAATACTGTATAATGTTATAATTAATTTATAACTTTAAAAATATTAGACCCTTCTGGGAAATTTTGAGATACTTTACAATTATTAATTAAGATTTGGTTCTGCTTGAATTAAATTCCACTGGTGTGTTGAAAATAAAATTTAAAAAGAGAATAAGCTTTTACTTAAAAAATTTGATTATGCTAATATGGGTAAGTAGTAGTAATGAAAGTTTTGGTATACTTGTAATTAGATTTTAATCATATGGATTCATTTTACTTGCTCTCCAAATAAATCCTCTAATGGCATGTTTTCTCCTTAGAGTGTAGTCTTTGTATTAAACTTTCTTCAAGATGAATAAATCTCATAATTAAGTGAATTTAATAATCAGCTCTGATTGAATACATTAAAATGAATGTACTTTTAATACTTAGGTAATTAAGATATGTACATTTCCTGCATTGGTACGAAGAACAGATCTGCTTTTACATACTACAGAACAAACAGTATAGTGGCACATTCATTTCTTGGATCTCAGGGAAATTAGGGGAAGGTCTACCTTTTGATTTTTTATTCTTCACCTATATGTCCATAAATATGTACTACCTATGATTTTGAATCATGAAGAAAAATAAATTCTCACTCCAAAAGAGTCAATAATGGGAATTTTCTCTAATAAATAAGGGTAAATACCCTGGATATTTTCTAGTCTTGAACTTTTTTATGCAGACATTTAAAATTTTCTAACTAAATCTTTTCTATATCTAGTTTATAGTGCTGAATGGTATGGATTATTTATATAGGTGCTTAGGGAATTAAGTGGGAAATCAAAATGAATTTCATTGTGTTTGATTCAATTTGTTAATAAATATTGCATTTCATTTGCAGAATACAAAGTGACAAAATATACATTTAAATATCACCTATCTATATCTGTCTATTTTTCTATTTGCATCATCATCTGTCCATTCTTTTATCTATCCATTCATTCATCTTCTATTTTGTGTAAATTCTGAGGGAGAAAGTCTTACAGTGCATATCAATCTTGGTCTAGACAGGAAAGAGAAAACATGCAGTACTTTATTTATTTATTTATTTTTTAAAAAGATTTTTTATTTGTTTATTTGACAGAGAGAGACATAGCGAGAGCAGGAACACAAGCAGGGGGAGTGGGAGAGGGAGAAGCAGGCTTCCTGCTGAGCAGGGAGCCCGATGTGGGACTCGATCCCAGGACCCTGGGATCATGACCTGAGCCGAAGGCAGACGCTTAACGACTGAGCCACCCAGGCGCCCAACATGCAGTACTTTAAACAGAGAAACACTAAAGGATTATTAAGCTTTGATAGGAGAGTAACAATTAAAATGGAAAGAGAACTCTGAAAAATACCCTGGGGATTAAGAGTACACCTACTTTGGTCAGCACTGAGAAATAGTATAGAATTGTTGAATCATTATATTGTACACCTGAAACTAATTATACTTCCGTTAAAAAATAAAAATAACAGATACTTTAAGGCTGAAGGAGGGGACCTGGGAATGGACAAGAGGGGGATTTCAAACCTTCTTAAAGAAGTTGTGGTTGCAGCCCACTGGGTTACAGAGAAGATTACTGGGTAGTTCAGTAGTTCTACTCCATAGTCATCAGGCAAGACTGGAACAATCCCCTGTGGCATATATCAAAGGAGGCTGGCAAGCAGGCATTTGAAGGGAGTCAGGTCACTGTTACAAGTACTGCCAGAACTAAGAGCTGGAAAAGCATCCCTAGGCAGGAAGCTAGTGTCCTGTGTGTGGTTTGGGCAGGCTGATGGGCAGGACAAATGTTGGGTGGCTGGCTCTCCTTGGAATGTTTCAGTGATTAAAATAGATGATTACATGGTTTTCTAATATCTTCTGAGAAGTTATATTCTTCAAAGGAATGTGTATTTCTAAACCATATAAACCTAATGGCAGTTCTTATTTGTGTCTAAAAATAGACTGATGGTGGCTGTAGTTACCTGAATTGAAAACATGAAATTGTCTTTGAAGTCACCTCATAAATAACAAATATGGCTCAGATATTGTCTTAACTAAGTTAATATGAATATGTAAATTGTTGTTACAGTTGAGAAACATTCTTTTATTCAATAAACTTAAGATAGGTTCTTTTGAACCCTCTTTTAACCTGTCTTGTCCTTGGGCCTTTGGCCTGCCTAGTTCATTTGTGACAACAATTCTGCTAAGTCAGTTTAAAAAGAATCCTTTACCAAAAAAAAAAAAAAAAAAAAAAAAGTAAATAATAGTATATAGTGGTGGCAAAAGTTATACAGGTGAAATATGGTATATAAATGCCTGAAGTATTAACACACTAGATAAAATTGTAATTATGAGCCTACTAGTAAAATCCAAAATCCTTTGTAGGCCACAAAGTGGCTTTCATAATCCAGTGCACCCTTCCTATTGTGAGTTCACCCATGATTCCCCAATACCCACTCAATATTCAAGCCACAGAACTTCTTTCTTATTGAACGTGGTATGTAGCTTTATGCATTCCTGTCTTTGTTATTGCTGTTTCCTCTGTCTGGCCTGGCTGTGTGGCAGATCCAGTGGATTGCTTCTTTCCATATCTATTTCAACATGTTGTTGAAGGAGGTGATTGAGAAGATGTAACTTCCAGTTGACATGCAAGCTATACCCAAGCAATCAGAGGCTCCTCCTCTGTCCTTGGATGTATGCTCTGCCTACTGTTCCCACAGTGGAAACCGTTTTCAAGGACATAGTCTTGAGAGAGCAATGTGTTGTTGAGACCATCTGGACAGTGTACGTGACTGAACCTTTAGAAGGCCTCTATATAAACTTTAAAGATTTTGGCGGATGGATGTGGAGATCTATTTGTCTTAAGGCTACCTGAGAGGTAGGCTTAATTTACCTGTTTGTAGATTCCTTTGCTTTCTAAATTTTTCTAAATTGCCACCTGCCACAAAAAATAAAAAAGGAAAGAAAGAAAAGACAGAATCCTTTACGCTGAATATCTGATCAAATTCCTGATCATTACCCTTGAAACCTCATCATCCTGGCCTGCCTTCAGCAAGAGTTTTGTTAAGTTGGTTTAACAAGAATCTCCCTATCCTTGACGTTCCTTCTTAGTAATTTTCTACCTGTTGACCTCACACTCTGCACCGTTGGCTGTAAATCCCTACTTTTCCTTGTTGTATTAGTCATTGAGCCTGTTCTTTCTCACACAGTGTAATATTCTTGACACCCATCACGATAGGCCTGAATAAGTCTTCTTTACCAATACTAACAAGTGTCAGAATAATTTTTTCTTCAACACAGTTCAGATGTTTTTACTGAATTAACAAAATAGTCATTTCAATTAATCTTCAATATTCACCTTATGGTAAGATATTGATTTGAAATATGCTATCCATATTCAGTTAAAGTTAATAAACTTCAAGATCATTGGGTAAACTGGGGACATAATTATATTTCATCTCCATCAGCAATTTGGTATTTATTCAAAAGCTCGTAATTTTCTGTAATTAATAATATGCAGATGAGTAGTTGGCAGTAATTTAGTTAAGCTGTACAAAAAAAATCTATGTTGAATGGGTTGTTTTATTCATTGTTTATAGTAAGATCACCTTACAAGTCTGGGATTTTAGTTACTATTAGATTAATGTCATTACATGATCTAATAGCAATGTCGTAAGTTACTTTAGAATGTTGAATGACATGGGCATGACTGCGTTTGAGGCATATTATCATTACATGGGTATTTATGTGTGCCCTTTTTAATTAATTTTAATAATGTTTTTATTTTAGTTTTAGAGCTATAAAAAAGTAGTAAAGATACTACACAGAGATCCCATATGCCCCTCACCGAGTTTCCCTTAATTTTTCTTGTATTAATATAGTAAAATTGTCACAATTCATGAATCATGTATCAGTATATATTATTATTAACTAAAGTCTATATTTTTTTTCAGATTTCCTTTTATTTTACCTGATTTTTTTGCTGTTTCATAACCTCTTCCAGAATACTGTATTATGTTAATTCATCATGCTTCCTTAGTTTCTCTTGGTTGGAATAGTTTCTCAGGCTTTCTTGTTTTTGGTAACTTTGAGAGTTTTTAGGAGTACTGATCAGGTATTTTGTAGATTGTTCCTTAGTTGAGATTGATTTGATGTTTTCCTCAGACTGATATTTTAGGGTTCAAAGACAACAGAATTAAAGTGACATTCTCACCATATTGTTTCAAATTTACCTATTATCTATATGACATCACTTTTAGTGTTCATCTTCAATACTTGACTGAAGTAGTGTTTATCAGATTTCTTTACTGTGAAGTTCCCCCCCTCAACATTCCAAGCCCTACTCTTTGGAAGGAAGTTGGTGTACACAACCTACATTTAAGGAGGGAAGACTCATGCTCCACCCTCTTCAGGGTAGAATATCTGCATACAGTAGTTAGAATTCATTTGCATGATAAATTTGGCTCTTCTTTCTCCCTCTCTCTGTCTCTATGCCTGTTTCTTTCTTTCTTTGTTCGTCAATATGGATTCATAGATACTTATTTTATACTTTGGATTATAATATAATTAATTTTTCTTCATATTGTTTCAGCTTTAGCCATTGGGAGATCTTTCAGTTGACTCCTCTGTGTCTTTAACATAACCACATCATTATGCTTTTTTTTTTTTTTTAGTTACACCTTTACTTTCTAGCATTATAAGATGTTCTAGACTTATCTTGTGTACTTCCTACCCCAGTCCTAGAATCAGTCATTTCACCAGGGACTCCTGGTTTCACTTATGGAGAATGGTATTAGAAACCAGGACCCGAGTTCTGTGTTCTTTGCTACTGGGGTAACTTTGCTTCTAGGCATTCCTAACTGACTGAGCAAGAAAACACATGTGTATATAATAACTTCAGTATACAGACAGTCCCTGACTTATGATGGTTTGACTTACAGTTTTTCAACTTTATGATGATGCAAAAGTAATACGCTTTCAGTGGAGATGTACTTTGAATTTTGATCTGTTTTCCCAAGCTAGTGATATGGTGTACTGTACTATCTCATGATGTTGGGTGGTTCCAGCAAGCCATAGATCTCAGTCAGCCATGCCATCATGGGGGTAAACATCTGATATACTGACAACCATTCTGTATCCATACAAGCATTCTGTTTTTTCACTTTCAGTACAGTACTTAATAAATTAGATATTTAACACTTTATTATAAAATAGACTTTGTGTTAGATGGTTTTGCCCAACTGTAAACTAATATAAGTGTTCCAAGCAGGTATAAGTATTCTGAGTATGTTTAAGTAAAGCAAGGCTAAGCTATGGTGTTCGTTAGGTTAGGTGTATTAAATGTATTTTTAACTTACAATATTTTCAACTTATGATAAATTTATCAGGATGTGACCCTGTCCTAAGTCGAGAAAAATCTCTGTACACATAACTAAAAATATTTCTCTTGATATTCATCTTATATTAAACTAAATGAGTTTTTTGCTGATATATCCAACTCTAATCCATTATATGGATGATCAGCCCTCTCCCCTTGTTATCTGTAATATCCAACTCAAATAATGAGAAACTAGGACCTTACTATCTACTACCTATTTACTTAATTTTTCAATTCTAATATATATGTATGGCAATATCAGAATTGTTAAACCCTATTATCATGGGGAAGAACTTTATCAAATAGAGTATACCGCTTCTGCATAGTTCCCTTTGCCTGTGGTCTTACAGACTATTCATTTCAAAGTTACTTAGTTTAGCCGTTTTTTCTTCTATCTTCTTCAGTGAGATTGTTTCATACATTTATAATATAGTGGATTCTTTTGTCACAGTCTGCATTCTATCCTAGAATTATCTGCTTTCTAAATGTTTTTAAAATTTGCATATGTTAAGGTTAAAATTTTCATAATGTCATGTATCCACCATTGAAGTACCATTTAGGATAGTTTTACTGCCCTAAAAAATCTCCTGGGCTTCACCTATTCAACTCTCACCCCTCTTCTGAACTGTTGGCAACCACCGGAATATGTTTTATGTTTTTAGTTTTGCCTTTTCTAGGATGTCGTATAGTTGGCCTTATGCAGTATGTGGACTTTCAGAATGACTTCTTCCTTTCAGATAGAAATATTCACCTGAGATTCATCCATGTTTTTCTGTTCCTTGATAACTCCGGCTCTTTTTGCTTCTCAATAATTTCCCATGATATGGTGATCATAACTGGTTTATCTGTTCACCTATTGAATAGGATCTTGGTTCATATGAGTTTTTGACAGTTATGAATAAAGCTCTATAAACATTCATGGGCAGTTTTATATGGATATAAGTTTTCAAATCAGTTGAGTAAATGTCTTGGTTCATGTAAGTACCTGTTCCGAATATATTTTAAAAATATGACCAAAAGGAATGGGAGGTTCTCATTGATATATCAAGCACTATACTGTTAGGTAATAAAGAAGATATTTTTGGGTGGGGGAAGAAACTGAAATCATGGTCCTGGGTCATACAGAAATATTAGTGGGGAAAAATAAATTGGGATTGTTTTATGTTCTTGTCATGCTTCTGAAATTTCAAAATATCACTGCATTTTTCATTCTCTGTAGAAAAAATTTAATCCAGAGTGGTTTGTAGAAAATATAACAAATATTAAATCCTTGGTTACTAT
The DNA here is from genome assembly GCF_002201575.2 of Neomonachus schauinslandi. Classification (NCBI taxonomy): domain Eukaryota; kingdom Metazoa; phylum Chordata; class Mammalia; order Carnivora; family Phocidae; genus Neomonachus; species Neomonachus schauinslandi. Next base: position 17,805 of record NW_025409326.1, read on the forward strand.
GAAAGAGCATTATTTATAAATTAGTTTTTATTTGAATGAAATTAATAAATATATAATGTAATGCTAAAGCAAAATATAAATGGTGTTTAAGAAACTGTAAATTCGGGAATGACAGCTTGATGTAGAATTCAATATTTTTTTTCAGGTGTTACCTGATTGAGCAATTATGTTCTTTACTAAAACATTTGTTAAATTAAATGCTTTATTCTTAATTTTGTTGATACTAATATTCAGAGTAGACTTTCATTTAGAGAAAAAATAAAGTGAGAAACTACACTTACATGACAAGAAGTGCAAATAATTCCTACTATTAAATTATTAAAGTATACTAAAGTAAGTTGTCTTGAAAATGCAATGCATCCCAGGCCCAGGAAAGTTATCATGGGCATGTTATATTGAGCTTTATGGAACTGGTATTAACTCTTGTAGCTTATCTAATGGAGACATTTTTCTAATAGTTTTATAATATATCAATGAGTGGATATAGATGGAAAAAGACTTGATATGACAGAATTTCTTGAGTTAGCTTGATTGTAAGATTTTTGAAATGGTCTTTATATTTAAAGATCATAATTTGGTAAAGCATAGCTTGCAAAAGTACAAATTATCTGAACAAAATTAAAGTGAGGATAAATTTCTATAGGCATTTTTCTGAAATTATAATGATACATGGAAGTGATTTTTCTGCATAAATATAATTTCTTCATATGCAAAATATTTGGGGGCACTTTACTGTTACAGTTGAAATTTATCTAAAATGAATTATGTATCTCCATGACTACATAGACATAGCATTTAGAATATTTTATTGATGACTTTGTCTCTCCATCATAAACATTAGTTACTGAACAGGTCTCTGAAACAAGGATGCCCATGGCAATCCCATGGACTCTGCAGTCATCAATAATGGGCTCTACTTTTATGGACTTTGTGTAGCCTATCAGTTTCATTTTTCACATTCTTTCTCTTCTAAATTTTGCTGGTTTCAGAATTTTGGCTTCTTATAATTTGCTTCACTTTACACATAATTATCAAGTGAATGTGCTTCAATTTTTTACACATCAGTTTGGAGGCTGTGCTCTAGGTAGTTAATCTGAAAAAGGCGTAAATCTGAAAAACAGAGCAAATAAGGCATTGTAGGCACCCATTATGAAACTCATAAATGACATCTTACAAATCAGGTTTCAGTCTTTCAGGGATAAATGTTGGTAGCAGTTTTAGTCAGTATATAGAATCTGGTAAACCAGAAGACTTGAGTTTAGTTCCTTTTTTCTTTCTTAAGAAATGCATACTTTCAGATATTTTAGAAAATTAATATTTTTTCATAGGAATTTTTGCAACTCATGCAGTATTTCCCTGACTTCATGTTTAGAAGAAATTTCATTTGGAAAGTTTATCACTCATTTTATTATTCTGCTAGTATTTAATGCTGACCGATCCTTGAACTCTGGGTGACTATGATTAATGCAGCTAGTTCATGTATTAAAAGTTCTAAAAAATGACACTTTTATTCTCTAAATGGCACTATTGATTAAACTGGATCATTTATTTTTATTTTATTTATTTATCACATAGCCAGGATTAACATGCTGCACTTGGTTTCTGAGTTTAGGTTGCTCCTAACAGATTATTCTCTCTTAAAGCTAGCTGGTGTTTGCCAAAGAAAGTCATGCTCCCAAGAATGTATATTAAAAATAATTCCTAAATCAAAATCTAAAAGATGAAAGCAAAATATGAGCCATCGCTATTTTATCATCTAAGTGAGGTCCCTGGCAAGATTCAGTTCAAGCATCATGTCTCCTAACAAATTTTCCCCCATTTCCTTGAATGGGTCCTTCACCTGTAGTCCCATAGCTCCTTCTTTCAGCTTTTTTCCCTACTTTATTTTAATTTTCTTGTTTTCTTCTTACTATATTTTACTTTTACTTGTCTGTCTTCCCCTTACTACCTTTTAAGATTTTTACAGGCAGCGTCTTTACATCTTCATATTTCTAGCCACTGGTCTAATGCCTCCCTCATAGTGAGCTCTTATAGTAAACATCTTTTGTCTGAAGTTCAGATGATCAGATTTATGATTTTAGCAAGTCTTTATGTTGTCTCTCAGTGAGCTCCTATTACAGAAAGATGAAAAATACACACAGAAGAAAATATAATGTAAATAAGCTAGAGATGCAGATTTCATAGATAACAAGTAATTAATGTAAATAATATGTAGTATCCAAGCAAAACTTATGGAATATAATGTCCATTTACTTGTTTTCTCCATGTCTCATCAAAAAAAAAATTCTAAGTGCAAAATGAGAATATGGCCAAGAGCTCAATTACTATTGAAATTAGTGATAATCTAATATTTCAATAAATTTTTCTTATTTTTGCAAAATGAATATAAAGCCAAAGCCATTTTATTGTTATAGAAGCTATAGAATATAAAGATGATGCATTTTTAGGGGAATTAACAGAGAAAAGAACTAAATTCTGTCATCTTGATTTGGGGAATACATAGTGGAAGGCTAAAGCAAAATATAAATAGCATTTAAGACACTTTGTGTTTTAGAAATTCTGTTTTTTTCTTATCTAATAGTTAAGTCCTCAGGACTCATTTTGGGTACAGTTTCTGTGGGCACATGGGCTAAGAAATGGGCAGTAAACTGACCCTTTATCCCGGGCACTGAAAATAGTTTGATAGATTGTGGTGAATGAAACATTTTCATGTTTGTTTATTAATTATATTTCCTTTTGCATAAATTATCTGTACACGTCACTTGCCTTTTTTTTCTATTGAATCAGTGTTTTCTTATCAGCTTAAGTAACACAAACCTTAAACATTTTATATTAGTATATATTGCTGGTTTTTATTTTTAATTTAATATTCATGTTTCTGAATAATTTTATTAATACTTGTCATTAAAGTTTGTGGAACTTGGGACAATAATTTTGTTGTATTGTTTAATATTTTGTGAATCACTTGAGCTGATATGTCCCTGGATTAAATACTAGAAAATTAGTTATCTTAATTATCATAGCATTAACATATTTTTGCTCTTTAGTTAGACTTTAAAAAGAGAAAAAGAAATGCTTAAATGCTTGTATAAAGGTGAAAAAGGCCTTAAAAATCCATGAAATGTAATGTTGGCAAGTATTGTAGCCACTTTTTAATGTGTGTCTAGCCCATAATGACCCCCTCTTCACTCAAAGTGGTACTGCCTCCTCCCACTTCCCACTCTAATGGCCCTTGTCAGTCAGTTTGTATCACATGATGTTACATACTGACAGGTTGGACTGGGCTGTTTTCCTGAACTTAGAATTATGCAGCTAGTTTGGCTGCAAACTGACCATCTTTCAAGTGCATTGGCAAGTGGAGGATGGGTCGGGGACCAAGAGAAGCAAGGAAGAAAGAGAGGGACAAAGGGGAAGATAGACTTTGGTTCTTAACAGTTTTGAGTTTTCCAGTTTCACATTCCTGTCTCTCTTAGGACAGGTTTGGCGTGGGTTCTTTTGATAACTTCCTATCGTTATAAAAATTCTACTTACGTAATGATTATTACAGAAAAAGGCTTTGACAAAGACATTAAGGATGGCTGGTATTCTGGTTATAGCCTCCTAACCAAATCCATAGATTTTTGTATGTTGCTTTCTACTTCACTCTGAGAATTCTTGTTGAACTGTGTGTGTGTGTGGGAGTGGTTTCCATGAATTAGCATTTCTGGAGATAATAATTTAAGTCAGACTGTAAAAAAACATAATAGAAATATATATTCTGGGACAGGTGGGCAGTTCTTTGGGTCAGAAATTATATCAGCTTGAAAGGACTAGCAATACTCATCCCATGTGAAAATACAGTCACTGGCCTCAACAATAGAGAGTTCAACTACCCTATTGTGGATGCAGAAAAGACTGTGATTCACAGGTTTTTTTTTTTTTTTCTGCATATAGTATTCAATAAATATTTGCTGAATGAATTACTAAATGTATGAATTCAGGTAATAGATATGAGTAGAATCTAGTAAAGAGAGAGAGATTGGTTTTACTTTTGAATAAAGAAAATCTGTGGTATTTGCATAAAGCTCCATACAAGAAACTCCATTTAATATGCTACTTGATATCTAGTATATTTGCTCCAGTTATGTTGCTTTAGGTCCAGTTTTTTTCTTGTACATCTACAATACTTTATTATAAATTTTTGTTTTATTTGACCAAAAATTCATTGAGGTAAGAAGTAACTTATTTTCTTTTTCTTTTGGCTAAATATTAGTGAATTAGCTAATTTTAAGTATTATAATACATAATTATATATTTTATAAATTTATATATTCACTTATTCATGTTATAATTTATAACTTTACTCTTCAGCCTTCATAATGACTCATTAAATCTGCTGACCTAGAAACTTGAGAATATAATGAAAAGTCTTATGATCATGATTCATAAATCTGTATTCATCAGTTTTATCTTAAACCAAACACAGGAAGGAATCTTGATGAGCTACTTGTTGGGTTCTTTACCTTTTTAAGGAAAGCTAAACATATGCAGTAAGACTATCTTTTACTAGGCTTCATCATGAAAAAGGATTTGATAACTATATGAGACTATAATATAGACTAGTCATTATTCAGTTTGTATTTCAGATATCAAAGCAGTGGCCAGTGCTTATATTGTAAAAGAATGTCAACATTGCAATTATGATTAACTTTCCTAGTGAATGTTTTCTGGATATCCTTATACTTAGATTTTTTCAATAAAGTTCTGAAAAATGTAACTCGAGTTACCCAATTCTGATGTGTATTATGGTTTAAGAAAAGTCCCAAGCCAATGAAACTGAATTATAATTTATCATAGATATTAAATTAGCAGCTTTTACTTCAAGTATTAGTCATAAGATTCTTTCCACAAGATCAGGAAAACATATAGAGCATGTTTTTCAGAGAATTTTCATATGTCCAGACCTATCAATTGGTTTAGGAAGGAGTGTGCTATCCTACGTCACCTCTTAGGATCTGAAGGATGTGGTGTAAAGAGCCTGTACTTGGAGAGAATACATTAACACCACACCTTCAAAGGAGTGTTTATTATTAAGGAACGCAGCCATCAAAAGGAATGAAATCTTGCCATTTGCAACGATGTGGATGGAACTGGAGGGTATATGCTGAGCGAAATAAGTCAATCAGAGAAAGACATGTATCATATGTTCTCACTGATACGAGGAATTCTTAATCTCAGGAAACAAACGGAGGGTTGCTGGAGTGGTGGGGGGTGGGATGGATGGGGTGGCTGGGTGATAGACATTGGGGAGGGTATGTGCTATGGTGAGCGCTGTGAATTGTGTAAGACTGTTGAATCACAGACCCGTACCTCTGAAACAAATAATACATTATATGTTAAAAGAAAAAAGAAGGAGATAGCAGGAAGGGAAAAATGAAGGGGAGGAAATCGGAGGGGGAGATGAACCATGAGAGACTATGGACTCTGAGAAACAAACAGGGTTCTAGAGGGGAGGGGGTGGGGGGATGGTTAGCCTGGTGATGGGTATTAAAGAGGGCACATACTGAATGGAGCACTGGGTGTTATACGCAAACAATAAATCATGGAACACTACATCAAAAACTAATGATGTAATGTATGGTGATTAACATAACAATTAAAAAATTTAAAAAAATCAGGACAGTGGGAGTAGTTGAGGATTTTTGGCTGACCACATATAGATACTCTCATTTTCTGTTTCTTATTTCAAGAAGGAATCCTTTATTCTTCCTACAGATCATATGACCGACCGCTTGTAGAATATGTCAGGTATAAGTAAATGTAGGGCCTAAGATTCAGTTTGTGATAATTGATATTAAGAGGCTTTTGTTAAGGAGAAATTAAGAGATGTGAACAAGAATACACTTGACCTTCCATTGAGTGTATCACTAAATAAAGCAAGGATTATTCATAATTGCTTGGAAACTCTTTTTCTGGAAGAAATAAAATGCAAAATAGAATTTATATATAGTTGGAAAGTTAAAAATAATTTCAAATTTAGCATAAAGATTAATTATTTACATATTCAAAATTTAGGGTAGGAGTGGAAAAAATCCATAATGACTGAATAATAATAAAATTTTTTATTGTAACTTAAATGATTAAAATAATTTTATAGCCAAAGTTACAGGAATATTTTTAGGATTTAATTAAAGATTTAAATTAACTGATTCATAATGATATGTCTTATCTTCCACATACATTTCAATAAATAATAATGTCTTTATGCTAGATTCAAAAGACCAGTGTTATGTGACAATGATGCTTTATTGTACTAGGGAGGGCAAATAATCTTTATTCACATTCAGGTACCAAGTATAGGGACTCTTTTGCTCTATTGGTTGTACCTCACTTAGTCTTGATAAGCCTCATACTCAGAAAGTAGGTATTTATACTCATTCAGTAGGTATTATGTGACAGGCATTACACTATTACCACCTGTGTTTTTAGGAGAAATTTAAAGACTGAAATCTCTCTTTTTTTTCAATTTAGATACAAACCTAAAATTTTCTAAAGAAAGACATGCATTCTGAAAAATAGAAAGGGGCATACTCTTTGTATAAAATTTCAAAACTAACTTTTTCTTGTACCATCTAGAGTTGAAACTGTAACTTTTTAAGGTGAAAATAGTTGACTGTTGGCAGTTTCATTATGGTTCAATGTAATATCTTTAAAGGCATTTAAAAATCTTTTATATCTGTTTATTTTCTGAGCATGTAATATTTACTTTAGAGTTCTGAAGCAGGATGTAATTTTGTTGTTTTCTATCTATGTTTCTATCATTTATTTATAATTAATATGAAGAATAGTTTGGTAGCTAATTAAAATTCTACATAGCCCTGCCATTTTATTCGATGTCATGATTTTATTACTGTTAACTCTGCATGGATAACTCTTGGTATTGGTAATAGATTTTATTTTTTCTTTTGGTTAGATCACTCAGAATTTATTACTTTGTTCTAGAGCATAGTTTAAAAAAAAGGTAGGCAAGAAAAGAGTTTTAACAGTGAACCTCAACAGAATTATATTAATACTGATGACTTTGCATTTTACATGTCATAACACATCTTCAATAACTTAGAAATTTTAATTCATCAATACACAGGGTACCCTGGTAAGACAGATTGTAGTGTTTCATAGGATGCAGAGTTAAAATGACTTATTTAAGCATACCTTTATTCAGGGCAGAAGGGGAAATATAATTAAGAAGTACTTTTGGTTAATTTGGACCTAAACTTAAAAATAAATAAATATATATTAATTTCATTTCATGCACTGTACCTTATGCTAATCTTTAAAAAGGAGCTGGCAGGTATGTGATCAATAGAGAGTTGAATTGTTTTTTACTTAAAAAAACTACTTGCGTATGGACTAGAATTTGAATGTGAAATAGATTTACTCAAAATGCCTAGGTATAGCTCAAGGAGACTTTTATCAAAATGTCCTGCTTAAAAAGAAGGGACCCAAAAAGTGACCAGAAAGTATTTTAGAAGTTATTTACTCCAATTTCTTCTAAATGCAAGGATCTCATCCCGCGCATTTCTGACATCCTGTGCACAAACACTAAAGGCATCAGTTTACAGCCTTGAAGGTAGTCTGCATCTCACTTAGCAGTTCTGGAAGTCATTTCTGTGTCTAATTCCAGCCATTGGTGAAGAGCACATGAGAACAGCAGAATGGAAGTCTGCTCTGCCTTCTGTGTGTTATTCATTCACTCATCCATCCATTCATTCATTTATACTTAGCCAAATGGCCAAAATGCGTATCAGACCCTGAATGTATAAATAGTTATTAGAAATCTCTGCCCCTAAAAAGTAAGTGAGTCAGTCAGCCAATATGATGAATGCTAGGAAGTACATCCAGAGTTGTCACAGAAGCTAACAGGACTCCTGATTCTCACCATTGAGGTTGGATGTCAAGATAATCTTCCAAGAGGAAAAGGCTTCTCCCTACAGCAGCTATTTCTGATGTAGACAGAAGGAGAGCAGGAGTTTCAAAGAGGATTTTAATTTGTATGCAAATTGAAGTGAATGGAAGTGACATTCAGATGTTTTAAGAAGACGGTTATTGCGCTCATCCATTTTCTCTTTCCAGATCTATGCTTAGTTAATTTATTAGGTGGTTTGTTTTCAAGATACCTTTATTAACTTCCCTCTATGGCAGTTTAATTTTTCAAAAAGTGTGGTGTTTAAACAGGACAAAATTATCTGCATATCCAGACTGCCTTCAGATTTATCTTTGCAAAGAGCACTGTTAAAGCTATTTAAAACAAACAAACAAAAAACAAACAAAAAACCCCCAAAAATTGACCTGGTGATTCTCCTGAGCTAACATACTAAGACTAATATACCATAAAGTGTAAATATCCCACCACATGTTTATTTCTTTATTGTGTAGATGTGACTCTCATAATTTAGTGGTGTTTCTAATGGGGATCTGGCTATGGATGTTGAAAAGAAAAATTCATAAATTCTGATTGAGCAACATGTAAATTATGTACAACTTTTTACATGAATCTCCTAATAACTTTCTGTAGGAGGAAGGTAAAGGAGATATTTTTTGCAGCATTCATTCATTGAGTTACTGAATTTCTCACCTGGTCCATGTCAACCTTGTGGAGACCTGGTTTGATGTGTTTCTCTCATACTGAAGCACAAAGACTTAAGAAATAGGAGGTAGTTGAGAAAAGAGAGGGAAGCAGGGTGAGAAAATCCATGCTGTAGTGATAAGCTACTTTCAGATAGCTGAGTGGCTGCTTCACATTTATGCCATCATTAGTCATAGGTCATGTGACTTTATACCTGCTCACATTGGGAACTAAAAGAAGGTAGAGTCATTGAATCCAGGGGTTCACAGTAAACACAAAATCGACCATTAGCTTCTGGCTGTTGAAGATGTCATCTTGTGTGACTCTTCAATAGCAATGTCAGAATAGACCTTTAACTAATCTTTGTACATATATAAGAAATGTTTTTTCTACTTACTGAACAGAAAATGCTCATATTTCCCTATATAAGAAAAAAATATCTGCATAGCACAATTCTGAAAGCATTTGTTTTTTTGTGTGCCTTATTTGACATTTAGTTTTGTATCCTGGTGGTTAAGAGCAAGAACCCACCTGCTTCTTAAGATTCATACATCAGGTTTACTACTTAGTACCTGTGAAGACATGCCTTGAGCATATTGTTTAATCTTTCTGGGTCCTAGTTACAGATAAAATAAGGATAATGGCCAATTTACTGAGTTGTGACCATTTTAGTAGGTATGTAAAACAACTAAAACTCTCTGTGGCACATAATAGATGTTCAATTTAAATTCAAGCTATTATTATATATTGACACATTTAATTGTTTTGTTTCTGAATATGTTACTGTCCCTTCCTAACCAGGTCCGTGACTGCTATGGGAAAGGATAGTGGTGGTCATATGACTTCACCCCAAGTGTAGATGGAGTTCTTACTATATGTGGGCTGGCTTGGAACCTTGTTTTGCTAATCAACAGAGACAAAACAACAACAAAAAAAACCAACCAAACAAAAACCCCAAACTGTAGACTGATTGAATGATTGGTTGACTACCAGCCCGACAGAGTCCCACCTGTCTATTTTTACTCTTGTCACCTATCGTATCCAAGAAATAATTTCCAAGAGCAATGTCAAGAAGCCTTTCCCCTGTGTTTTCCTTCAGGAATTTTATAGTTTCAGGTTTTACTTTGGTTGATTTTTGTGTATGATGTTAGATAAGGGTCCAGTTTCATTATTTGCATGGGAATATCCAATTTTCCCAGTACTATTTGTTGAAGAAACCATCCTTTCCCCATTGTGTATGCTTGGCACACTTATTGAAGATCAATTAACAGTGTATTTGTGGCTTTATTTCTGGGATCTGTATTCTGTTCCATTGGTCTATATATTACTGGCTTAATATATCAGCACCACACTCTTTTAATTGCCATAGCTTTGTAACATATTTTAAAATCAGGAATGGTGATACCTCCATTTAGCTTTTCTTTTTCAAGATTGTTTTGCCTGTTTGGAGTCTTAAGTGCTATATATCCCTGAGGGAGTGGTATCTACATAAATTATTTGGGATAATTCTGCACTGAAGATTTGCTATCATCCCCATTTATTTATTTACTTTGTCATTTTTTTCAGTATGAACTCATGGGTTTTATTTTATAATTTCCAGTATTGGTTATTGATAGAGGGACACAGCTCCTGTGTCCATTAGCTATATCCTCATTATTGTGAGGTTTTGTTTTGTTTTGTGTGTGTGTGTGTGTGTGTGTGTGTGTGTGTGTTTATGTTTGGAGCACTTCTTTACCCTCTGGCCCTACAAGAAGCTTCAGAAGGTCCAGGCTCATTTTCCGTGTTTCTTACTCAGTTGTGGAATCAGCCATTTATCCAAGGATTCCTGGTTCCCTTTACTGAAGAATAGTATTAGAAACCAAGATCTGGACACTAGGTATACTTGTTGTCCCTTGTCAGCTTATTACAACATATTACAATGTATGTTAGTTTCTCAACTTACTAGCTATTACATCTATAAAAATTAAGAATACATACAAACTGAATTTATATCATTCCATTTAAATTTCTCTATAATCATGTGAACCCAAAGTTTTCAAAAACATTGAACACTCAGTAATTTGCTCACTAATATTACTATGTAAGATATATAAATATTAAATAGATATAATAATGTTACTAACAACATTACTGCTAATAAGTTTAGTGAGAAAATCTTTTTATAGCATTAAAAATAGAAAATGAAATATTTAAAAATATTTCAAATTTTTAAATTTCTATTTCATGTATATTTTTAATGCAATACAAAATTATTAAATAATAAAAACATATTATTATTTAATAATATATATTCCTGTTATTTCTCACCCCTTCCTTTGGAGCTATTTCTGAAAACGTTACTTCACCATAGATCAAATAGAAATGTTTCAAATTTTAATAGGCATAAGAATCAACTGGGATTCTTGTTAAAAATGTGGATTCTGATTTGGTATGTTAATGAATATTTTTGCTGTGTGACTAATTACCACAAACTCATGGCTCAGAGCAACACATATTTATTATCTTACAGTCTCTGTGGGTCAGGATTATGAGTATGAGTTATCTGAGTCTTCTGCTCAGTATCTCAGCAGGCTGAAACAAGGTGTTGCCAGGGATTGCCATATCATATAAAGCTTTGGATCCTCTTTCAAGCTCATTGGTTGTTGGCAGAATTCATTTCCATGTGGTTTTAGAACCAAGAACCTCAGCTCCTAAAGGCTCCCACTATTTCCTGACATGTGGTTTTCCTCACAGGGCACTTTTCTTTTTCTTTCTTTCTTTCTTTCTTTCTTTCTTTCTTTCTTTCTTTCTTTCCTTCCTTCCTTCCTTCCTTCCTTCCTTCCTTCCTTCCTTCCTTC
>NW_025409327.1:0-12082 GCF_002201575.2 Neomonachus schauinslandi
GGATGTTGAACCAACCTTGCAGCCCAGGGATAAATCCCACTTGGTCATGGTGAATAATCCTTTTAATGTACTGTTGGATCCTATTGGCTAGTATTTTGGTGAGAATTTTTGCATCCATGTTCATCAGGGATATTGGTCTGTAATTCTCCTTTTTGATGGGGTCTTTGTCTGGTTTTGGGATCAAGGTAATGCTGGCCTCATAAAATGAGTTGGGAAGTTTTCCTTCCATTTCTATTTTTTGGAATAGTTTCAGAAGAATAGGTATTAATTCTTCTTGAAATGTTTGGTAGAATTCCCCTGGGAAGCCATCTGGCCCTGGGCTTTTGTTTTTTGGGAGATTTTTGATGACTGCTTCAATTTCCTTAGTGGTTATAGGTCTGTTCAGGTTTTCTATTTCATCCTGGTTCAGTTTTGGTAGTTGGTACATCTCTAGAAATGCATCCATTTCTTCCAGGTTATTTAATTTGCTGGCATAGAGTTGCTCATAATATGTTCTTATAATTGTTTGTATTTCTTTGGTGTTGGTTGTGATCTCTCCTCTTTCATTCATGATTTTGTTGATGTGGGTCATTTCTCTTCTCTTTTTGATAAGTCTGGCCAGGGGTTTATCAATCTTGTTAATTCTTTCAAAGAACCAGCTCCTAGTTTCATTGATCTGTTCTACTGTTCTTTTAGTTTCTATTTCATTGATTTCTGCTCTGATCTTGATTATTTCTCTTCTCCTGCTGGGTTTAGGCTTTATTTGCTGTTCTTTCTCCAGCTCCTTTAGGTGTAGGGTTAGGTTGTGTACTTGAGACCTTTCTTGCTTCTTGAGAAAGGCTTGTATTGCTATATACTTTCCTCTTAGGACTGCCTTTGCTGCATCCCAAAGATTTTGAATAGTTGTGTTTTCATTTTCATTGGTTTCCATGTATTTTTTTAATTCTTCTTTAATTTCCTGGTTGACCCATTCGTTCTTTAGTAGGATGCTCTTTAGCCTCCATGTATTTGAGTTCTTTCTGACTTTTGTCTTGTGATTGAGCTCTAGTTTCAAAGCATTGTGGTCTGAAAATAGGCAGGGAATGATTCCAATCTTTTGGTACCGGTTGAGACCTGATTTATGACCTAGGATGTGATCTATTCTGGAGAATGTTCCATGGGCACTAGAGAAGAATGTGTATTCCGTTGCTTTGGGGTGGAATGTTCTGAATATGTCTGTAAAGTCCATTTGGTCCAGTGTGTCATTTAAAGTCTTTATTTCCTTGTTGATCTTTTGCTTAGACGAACTGACCATTTCAGTGAGGGGGGTGTTAAAGTCCCCCACTATTATTGTATTGTTGTCGATGTGTTTCTTTGCTTTTGTTATTAATTGGCTTATATAATTGGCTGCTCCCATGTTAGGGGCATAGATATTTACAACTGTTAGATCTTCTTGTTGGATAGATCCTTTAAGTAGGATATAGTGTCCTTCCTCATCTCTTATTACAGTCTTTGGTTTAAAATCTAATTTGTCTGATATAAGGATTGCCACCCCAGCTTTCTTTTGGTGTCCATTAGCATGGTAAATGGTTTTCCACCCCCTCACTTTCAATCTGGGGCTGTCTTTGGGTCGAAAATGAGTCTCTTGCAGACAGCATATCGATGGGTCTTGTTTTTTAATCCAGTCTGATAGCCTGTGTCTTTTGATTGGGGCATTGAGCCCATTTACATTCAGGGTAACTATTGAAAGATAGGAATTTAGTGCCATTGTATTGCCTGTAAGGTGACTGTTACCGTATATTGTCTGTGTTCCTTTCTGGTCTATGTTGCTTTTGGGGTCTCTCTTTGCTTAGAGGACTCCTTTCAAGATTTCCTGTAGGGCTGGTTTTGTGTTTGCAAATTCCTTTAGTTTTTGTTTGTCCTGGAAGCTTTTTATCTCTCCTTCAATTTTCAATGACAGCCTAGCTGGATATAGTATTCTTGGCTGCATATTTTTCTCGTTTAGTGCTCTGAATATATCCTGCCAGTCCTTTCTGGCCTGCCAGGTCTCTGTGGATAGGTCTGTTGCCAATCTAATGTTTCTACCCTTGTAGGTTACATATCTCTTCTCCCGAGCTGCTTTCAGGATTTTCTCTTTGTCTATGAGACTCGTAAGTTTTACTATTAGATGTCGGGGTGTTGACCTATTTTTATTGATTTTGAGAGGGGTTCTCTGTGCTTCCTGGATTTTCATGCCTGTTTCCTTCCCCAAATTAGGGAAGTTCTCTGCTATAATTTACTCCATTATACCTTCTGCCCCTCTCTCTCTTTCTTCTTCTTCTGGGATCCCAATTATTCTAATGTTGTTTCGTCTTAGGGTATCGCTTATCTCTCGAATTCTGCCCTCGTGATCCAGTAGTTGTTTATCTCTCTTTTTCTCAGCTTCTTTATTTTCCATCATTTCATCTTCTATATTACTGATTCTCTCTTCTGCCTCATTTATTCTAGCAGTTAGCGCCCCCATTTTTGATTGCACCTCATTAATAGCCTTTTTGATTTCTACTTGGTTGGATTTTAGTTCTTTTACTTCTCCAGAAAGGGTTTCTCTAATAACTTCCATATTTTTTTCAAGCCCAGCTAGTATCTTTAAAGTGATGATTCTGAACTCTAGATCTGACATTGTACTAATGTCCGTATTGAGTAGGTCCCTGGCAGTCGGTACTACCTCTTGTTCTTTTTGTTGAGGTGATTTTTTCCGTCTTGTCATTTTGTGCAGAGGAGAATAGATTAATGAGAGAACAAAATGCTAGCAGAGTAACAACGTCCCCAGAAAATATACTCTAAACAAATCAGAAAAAACCTGAAGCAGTGGGAAAAGAAAGGGAAAGAGAGAAAAAAGAAAAAGAAAAAAAAGAAAAAGATAAAGATAAAAACAAAAACAAACAAAACAAAACAGCAACAAAAAAACCAGAATGTGATCAAATATGATCAGTGCCACACACTAGATTTGGGGTGTATTTTGGTCTTTTAGAAGAAAGTCCCTACCAAAATTTTAAAGAAAGAAAAACTTATATATGTACAAAAATAAGGGTTGATATGATGAAGGGATGGAATATGACTGTAAAGATGGAAATTATAAAAAATTTTATAAAAGGAATTGATAAGAAGTTGTTTGAAAAAAGAAAGAAGAGGATTTAAAAAAAGAAAAAAAAAAGGGAGAGGATGTGATCAGGCAGGGGAACAGAAAACACCATATACTAGAGATTTAGGGTATATTTTGATCTGTTAGAAGAAACTATCTCAAAATTTTAAAGAGAGAACAACTTATATATATAAGCCAAAAATATGGGTAACTACTATGAAGGGATAGAATATGACTCTAAAAATGAAAAATAAAAATTTTTTTTTTTTTTAAAAAAAAAAAAGGGATTGATAAGATGTTGGTTGAAAAAGGGAAAAAGAAAAATTCAAAAAGAATAAAAAAAGAAAAAAAGACAGTTAAAAAAAAATTAACTTTGAAAGACTACAGAATCATGGTAAAAAAAGCCATGAATTCTATGTGCAGTAGTCCCCTAGAGCTGGAGTTCTGCCGTTCTCATTGATGGGTAAACTTGGTCTTGGCTGGCTGTTCTCGCTGATCTTCTGGGGAGGGGCCTGTTGCCGTGGTTTCCAAATATCTTTGCCGGAGGCAGAATTGCCTCGCCCTTGCCCCCTCCCAGCTAAGTAATTTGCTGGGGTTTGCTCTCCGGGGCTTTTGTTCCCTGCGAGCTTTCCGTACAGCTTTGGAGGCGGAGAGTGAAAATGGCGGCCTCCCAATCTCTGCCGCGGAGGAGCCGAGAACTCGGGGCCCCGCTCCTCAGTGAGCCCCCAGAGAAAAGCCGTCAGTCACTCCCGTCTCCCCGGTCTCCAGCCGCACTCCGTGCTCACCCGGCCTGTGACCGCGCGTTTCTATCTCTGGCACCCGACCCCGGGTGGAGTCTCCAAACCCAGCAGATCCCTGCGGTGCACTCCCGCGCGGCTCCTCCCGGGGGAGGAAGGTGAGTCTCCCCGGATCTGCCGCTTGTTGGGTCCCTGCTGGAGGAGCAGTGGCCCGACTGTGCCGCGGATCACGGTTTATGGCAACCCCGAGCTGAGAGCCCGCGCCTGGGCTCCGCCTCTGCAGCCGGCTTCCCTGCTCCGTTACCTGGGAGCTCTGCCACACTCAGGCACCCCCGGTCTTTCTGTGACCCTGAGGGTCCTGAGACCACACTTTCCGGAGGGTTCCACCCCCCGCTTAGCCACCAGAGTGCCGTCCCTTGGCGGAGCAGACTTTTAAAAGTTCCGATTCTGTGCCCCGTGGCTCTATCACTTGCCAGAAGCGGCCGCCGGAGGCCCCTCCCCCGCCGTCTATCCTCCCGAATATCGCCTCGGATTCACTTCTCCGCACGTCCTACCTTCCAGAAAGTGGTCGCTTTTCTGATGAGAGAGTTGTTGCTCTTCTTTTCTTCGATCTCCTGTCGAGTTTGTAGGTGTTCAGAATGGTTTGAACCCTATCCAGCTGAATTCCTGAGAGGAGACGAAATCCAGGTCTCCTACTCCTCCGCCATCTTGCTCCGCCCCCTCGAGGAATTCTTAATTGTAGGAAACAAACTGAGGGTTGCTGGAGTGGGGGGTAGGGTGGGAGGGATGGGGTGACTGGGTGATAGACACTGGGGAGGGTATGTGCTCTGGTAAGCGCTGTGAATTGTGCAAGACTGTTGAATCTCAGATCTGTACCTCTGAAACAAATAATGCAATATATGTTAAGAAAAAAAAAGAAGAAGAAGAAGGTAGCGGGAGGGGAAGAATGAAGCGGGGGAAATAGGAGGGGTAGACGAACCACGAGAGACGATGGACTCTGAAAAACAAACAGGGTTCTAGAGGGGAGGGGGGTGGGAGGATGGGTTAGCCTGGTGGTGGGTATTGAGGAGGGCACATTCTGCATGGAGCACTGGGTGTTATGCACAAACAATGAATCATGGAACACTTCATCTAAAACTAATGATGTAATGTATGAGGATTAACATAAGAATAAAAAAAAATAATAAATAAAAAAAATAAAAAGAAGGCTTTGTAGGCTAGAAGTAAGAGTTAAAAAAAAAAAAAAGACTGGCCTTGTTCGAATATGACGAAGTGAGCCATCTGTGAGCTGAGCTTGTGCTAAGGGGCTCCTTGACACTGGCCGGTGAGGGTCTAATTCCTGCTTATCTCTGCACTGCTTCCCCACACAGGCTTGTCCCGGTATCAGATGGCATCAGGCATCCATGTTGCCAGCGTTTCAGAGGGTGCACCCCCTGCTTTTTCTGGATAACAAGTGGCAAGAGGCTCACATGTGCGGGCACACGTCCGCTCAGCAGCCTCCTGCTTCAGAACACTTTTGCTTTCTTTGCAGTGAGTGATGCAGCAGTGGGAGTGGCCCAGCGCTTGGGGGAACTTCAGTCACCCTGGCCGCATGGTGGTTCTGCTGACCCTCAGGCCCAGGGAGAACCTTTACCAGGTGCCCACAAATGCATTGAAAATCCATGACCTATAGGAAGGACCCACCCCCTCTTGTGCCTGCAGATACAACATGAGGTCAAGTCCGAACACAACACCAGCAGGGACCCCTTTTAAATGACAAAGAGCCGCGGAGCACTAAAAATATATATCAAGTCAGAGACCATGACCCTACACCAACTCTAATGTGCCATCAACTCACAGAAACCCAACGAAAATCAGATTTGTTCCCTGCACTTCATTTTTTTTTAAAGAGGCAAGTGATAAGTAATACTCTTGTCAATAAGTGATAATCTTAGAAAATATGGGTGATTATCTTTTAGATTTTGAAGTTGGGGAGGATTTCTTAAATAACCCCCAAAAGTGGTAACTATAAGAGAAGAAATGGATGATGGTGACCAAGTATAATGAAGAACATTTGTTTGTCAAAAGAAAGTGAAAAGAGACTTACAAAATGCAACCAGTAAAGGATTAATAACAACAATGTACAAAGAACTCCTAGAAATCGGTAAGAAAAGCACAGATGATACAATGGAAAAATGGACAGAAAACATGAACCACAAAAAATATGGCTTGTAAACATAAAAAAGGTGTTCAGCCTCACCTCACTAGTGATAACAGAAATGCAAATCAAATCCATAATAATTACGGCCACTCAGTTACCAACAATGTGGAAGTCGGACAATACCAGGTGTTAGGATGTGGATCACAAGATCTCTCAGGCATTGACTGTGGGAGCATAAATTGGTGCAACTTCATTGGACACACTTTGCCACTGACTGTCAAGATTGAACATTCCTGTTACCCTATGGCCCAGCAACCCCACTCCTACATGGCAAAAGTCTTGCTCGTGGGCACCAGGGAACATGTACACAAAAGCTAATGGCAGCCCCATTCACATAACCTGGAAACAAACAAGTTCCCATGGACAAGAGAATGGATGAATATGCTGTAGAATATTCTCAGAATGTAATATTACATAAGAGTCAAAACAAGTGAACTACATCTTATTATCTATTAGTTGAAAATAATAAGCCCCAAAAGATTACATACAGTATAATAGTCTTTTTATAAAGTTAAATCCCAACTAAAGCCAACAGATAGAGGATGGAGGGATGGATGGATGGAGGGACAGACTCTTTCTAAAACCTATAGATGAGATAAAACTATCTAAAAAGGAAAGCCAGAGAGTGATGAATATGGATATGGAACCATGGTTACCTTGGTCAGAGGAGGCAGAGAGATGGGGTGAAGGGGGAGCCCACAGGTGGATGTAGGGCATTATCAAGATCTTAGTTTTCAAATTCAGTGGTGAGTTCGGGTACTGACTGCATTATTTTGAATGAAGGAGTGAATAATAACACACTTGAATCAATGATGAGAGCTTATCACAAACAAGGATAGTGATCAATCAGTTCAGCACAGGTGAGGTTAAAAACAAAAGAAGAAGAGACTGAGTTTCATCAGGGATTTCTATTAAGTCAGAAAAGTAACATTCAACTTTCCCTTTCTACAGCCTCCAAGACAAACTCACACCTACCTCAGTCTCCCGCCCAGAGGTTGCAAACTGGAAGTTCATGAGCTACCTCTGGCTCACAGACATATTTTGCTTGGCCTGCACAAGGATGTTGATTATTATTTTACAATATCAGGAGCTCTCATGTAAAAATTCAAATTTCTGGCTTCTCTTGAGAAAATCATAGTATGTTGCCACATGGGGCCCACATTCCTATGTGGTGACAATGGGTGGGTGCCAAGCAGCTGTCCCCTGAGAAAGAGCAGTCTCCCCACTTCCCGACAAGCCCTACCACTCTCTCGCCCCACCCAGCCTGCTTCATGCAGGTGCCCAATCTGTGAGCACCTGGGGGCCAATGAGCACCCCCCCCCCCCAGGAGGCCCCTTGCCAGCCTCCATTCTGCCTCACCCTCAGCAGCCTCTGAGAGCTGTGTCCACTCTCCTGGCCTTGCAGGGCCAGAAGGGATTGCAACCACTCAGAATGCTCCCCAGAGGGGGATGAAGCAAAAGAAGTTTTAGGGTTAACCACTTTCCATTCCCATAGCAGGTAATTGATGTTTCTGCAGAACATGTATCCAGTTTTCGATTTAAGAACACAGTGAAGTTAAATTGGATTGCAGATAACCTGAGTTTTCTTTTCCTTGCAAATGTTGATTTTTCAGTGCTTTTTTTTTCAGTAAATTATAGTATACAAAATTTTCCATTTTGCTTTGGAAAGTCTGCAGTATGTCTACAGCACAATCTACCAACACATCTTATCTACGTAACTGACTAATGCCCTGTTTGCAGCCGAACATCGTCCTGCTCCCTAAATCCCAAAAAGCTTGGTATTGTTCAAGCTCCTCTCCAATGACCCAGCTCTAAGCCCCTCAATGGTAAAAATTTGATCCCACCAACCACCACCTCCCACAGCTTCTCCAAACAGGGTCCTAATGAATCGGTGCTTTTAACTCAAGCAGACCACAGTCACTTTTCAGAACGTTAATGCCCATAAAATGGAATGTCAGTCTTACAGGGAAGGCTCTCCTTTATCAGCAAAAACTGATTCCATTTGACTGATTAATTGTCCTTAGAAATGTCAAAGGCTTCCAGACTAGCGGTGATGGCTGGGGAGGAGGTGGCCACGCAGTGTTGTGACGTGGGGCACTCCTGGGCTGGGGAAGCCAGATTACAAATGCACAAATAATTAATTCAAATCAATACAGCGAGGGGTTCAGGCTGAGAGACATTCAATTATGTTGTTCAAAGAGAAGATGCTGATCTTCAGCTAGTCCGCTCCACGCTGCAAGTAATAGAGTATTTTTAATTTGTGCAGCAGGGATGTTAATCTTTCCTGGTGTAATCCAGTCCTTGGGGAACGCCATAAATATGTGGCCCTGAGTGTGTGAGGCTCCCTGCGGAGGGCACTCAATCAACCCAACCCTGGCTTCCCTGCCTCTCTTTTTGTCAGTCTCTCAACACTCAATTAAAAAATACATGATAGGCTAATGGATGATGGATGGATGGATGGATGGATGGATGAATGGATGTGGAGGCAGCGACAGAAATAGAAATTTTCAAAGACTATCAGACATACACACCCCCAACCATAAACAGTTTATGACTTCTAGATTTTACCTGAGCCAGTCGCACCAATAAATCCCAGAGGAATTATTCATGTCCCAAAAGGAATTACTTTAGAATTCCCCTAAATAGCAAGCTCTTGCAGCATGTTTAAAATAAGGTTTGAATCTTAATTTTATTATACAGAGAATATAAGCACACGCGTAAGTGCGCACACACACACACACACACACACACAGGTTTGGAAGGTTATACACCAGGGTGTTGAGGGTGTCTCCATGGTGGGTGGGATTGATTGTGTGCGCTTTAGTGCTGACTGTAAGGCCCAACTTTTCTGTGATGAACACTTCTTTTGTAATAAAATAAAAGCAATAAAATATTTTTAATTAAAGCAATTCTCACACACAAAAAGGATGATTCATGTATAAAAATGCAACCTCCCAGTGGTTTTCAGAAGGACATTTACTCTAGGAAGGGGCTCTCCGAGAACGTGATGCTTTTCAAACCTGGCTCCCTGGTGCCCGAGCATGCAGCAGGCCACTTAGGTGGGAGCTTGGGGTTCATCTGAGGTGGGTGATCTACCACACCCCCCACCCCAAAAAGAAATCTGTTTGGCCCAAACACGGGATAGGTGGCAAGCAGGACTCAGAGGAAGGGGAGACTAGGGATACGGGGTGTCCTGGGGGCCATGGACCCATGAGGTCTGCAGAGCCTGACATTAGCTACTGTTATTCAAATTCAAACTCAAACACACATTGGTTATTATTCCACACACAGCTCTGCACAGGACAAAGAGCTGATTATGGAAGGATTCCCCCTTCCACAATTCATTAAAGGAGCTCGTGGTCCAGCAGAAGGGATGAACACATCCACAGTTCACTGGAATTCCAGTTGGACCAAGATAAGCACAGTAATGGGGTAGAAGGGGACCCAGGGGGAGAAATAATTACTTGTGATGGGGTGGGGGGGGGGAAGCAGGGGCTCATCAAACATTCATGGAATTGAATTGAAAGGGCATTTAAGATGGGCCTTAAGAGCCTTCCCTCCCTCACCCTGACGCTAGGAGAGTTCTATTAGACACAGACACGGTGGGATTTCCCCTACGAAGACCAGAGTTGCCGTCATTTGGGCAAAACTCAGTGCTTTCTCACAGCGGCTGTCACCAGAATTGGAGGCCTCACTGCATCTCTTCCCGAGAGGTGTTGAGATGTGGGAACAAGAACTGTGGGTCTCGGTGCGGCTGAGCCAAAGCAGCCCATGTGGAGCGTCAGAGCCCACTCAGGAACATGGATAGATCTCTGGACAGGGCCAAGACACACAGCTACGCTGAAAGCTGAGTCAGCCACGGGGAGTGGCGTGTTCTGAGCCATTCCGTGCAGGCGGGGCCTGGGAGAGAGTGCTGGGCACCTGTCACGACGGAGTGCTGTGCTGCGTGAATCAGAGGGTATCCATCACGATGGAGACAGATGTGGGGGAAGCCAGGCACACCACAAAAGTAACAAGGAAACCTCCAGTCAAAGAAAACTCGAGCACCAGCTCTTCCTCTCCTACCTTTGCCAGAGCCTCGCGTTCTGTGCACACAGACTCCCCGGACAGCAGAAATGGGCCCCACGGAGATTGTGCCAATGAATAGGCAGATCCAGGTCAAAGAGATGTGTTTGTTGACCATGTTAAAAACTAAAATCAGTCAAATAAATAAGAAATTTGCCATTTCCTCCTAAATTGTATGAGGCAGAGACTAAGAAAATGATCTATCAAGCAGGAAATATTTCAGCAATTGGTTTTCATTTATTAAAGAGTTGTATGGTATTTGGCGTGTTACCATGTACATTTTCTATAAAATAGAAATTGTAGAAAAAAGTCCATAAGACCAGAAAGATCATGAATAAAGTTCCCAATTTCCCAATTTATGCCATTGGTCAAGATCGAAAGGGAAATTTTCACTACATCATTGACAAACACTTTTTTTAAAAAAGATTTTATTTATTTATTTGAGACAGAGAGAATGAGATACAGAGAGCATGAGAGGGAGGAGGGTCAGAGGGAGAAGCAGACTCCCTGCCGAGCAGGGAGCCCGATGCGGGACTCGATCCCGGGACTCCAGGATCATGACCTGAGCCGAAGGCAGTCGCTTAACCAACTGAGCCACCCAGGCGCCCAACAAACACTTTTTGAGATAATTATTCCATCATTCCAATTTGGGGGCGTCTACTGTGTTCCCACATCTAAGTTACTTAGGTTATTTAAACATGACCTGTTGGTGTGTCATGGCTGGAGCAGATGCTTTTCGCACCATGCAGACCTTCCCTCAGCCTTCTCAGGCTTTACCCAGCTGTGGTGGACACTCCCAGATGCTGGCCAAGGACCCGTCTCAGAGGCTTGGCCCATGTCCTCTGCTTTTCCACCCAGGGCTTCCACTAAGCTGTAGCACCTGTTCAGTCTGGAGCAGTCAGTGGAAGCACAGTGGGATTGGGTGGCTACCGAAGGATCCCATTGGTCCTGTGGGAATGCCTTCCTCCCCATTCTCAGGTGGATCGTTCTCAAAGGCATTCTGCCTACTTAGTGTACAGCCAAGTCCCGTTGCCTACAGAAATGACCTAGATAGAACATCCTTTATTGTCTTTTCCTCCTTCCAGCCTCGCTCTCTGCTCCCTGCCGTCCACTTTCTAGGATCATCCCCAAATAAATTGCCTCCACTCAAGTCCTTGCCCCAGGCTCTGATTAGGACTCAGAGCTTTGCAGTTTTGGGCTGTCCAGCAGCCATTCTTCCTTTATAACTGAATTTCCTTGGGGAATTACCATGTTCTCGGTGTGTGCAGCTCTGTGGGAGGTGGATCTGTGAGGGACCCACAGAGAGCCAAAGTAGCTAAATCTGCCCATTCCCCGCCCCCTGGGCAGCCTCAGGGCCACCGGGGCCCCTGGAGGGAGAGACAGAGGGTGAGAAGAACAGTTTGGGGCCACTTCCAGGTGGCAATGGTTTATGTTTACTGGACTGTCCTTGCTGCATAACTCCGACTGTGTCTTCGGCTGCCCACCCACCCACCTCCTTTGGCGCACCTGCCTCCCATGAGCCCCTGACAGCCTTTACCAACCAAGAGATTCTCTCCAATGGAAGATAGCCAAAGTCATGTTTCCATTGCTGCCACCACAAATCCCAGCTGACATAGTTAGCCAACCCAAGCCGGGCTGACAAGGGGAATTTATCAGGATGCAAGGTAGCCTCATGGAACCCAAGGGTGGAATTTGAGCTTGTGCTTCAGGATGGGGCTAGAACAAGACCATAAAAGCCAGAACTATCCATTGCCTAACACATCCCTTTCCTCAGGGCCTTGCAGCTAGTAAAAGACATCCCATTCTCAAGTATATAAGTTACACATCTGGCTGCCCAAGGAGAAGGTGTGTACCTCTCTCTCTGTCTCAATGCCTCTTTGTCTCTCCCTGTCTCTCTGTCTGTCTCTCTCTTTGTCTCTGTCTCTGTCTCTGTCTCTGTCTCTCTCTCTCTCTCTCACACACACACACACACACACACACACACACACACACACACACACAC
>NW_025409327.1:12092-29099 GCF_002201575.2 Neomonachus schauinslandi
CACACACACACACACACACACACACACACACACACACACACACACACACACACACACGAGTCCTATCCAAATTCCCAGCGAAGGGCTGTGATTGGCCCACCTTGGGTCAGATGACTAGCCCTAATCTAATCAAATGTGACAAGGAGCTGGGGTTATGTTATCCAATGTGCCTTCCAGCCCCACCCCCTTCTTTTGGTGAGGGAATGGGGTGCCATTGTGATCTGGGAAGATGCTGTAATGGATGTCCATTATATCAATGCTGCTCACACTTCTCTGTGCTCACAAACTACTGGGAGGGTCTTGTTAAAAGGCAGGTCCGGGGTAAGGCCTGAGAGTCTGCATTTCCAACAGGTGGCGCTGATGTTGCTGTGCACACTCCTTTGAGTAGCAGCACCACAGTATCAGCCAAGGAGGACCCTCGTCAGCCTCACAGAGTAAGCACCCATCCCTCCCCACAACCAACAAGAGAAGCCACTTTGCTACGGCAAAGATTACGAGGAAAACTTCTTGCTGGTTGAGATATGATAAGGAGTGAGTTGTCAATGACATTTTCATGGGGCTTTTTTTTACACAGGGACAGCCTACAAACCAAGCCATTAAACTTTCAGCCAAGTAATTACTTTCACCAAGTAATGATCAAGTCAGACCAAATCAGACCCCAGCCCTGAGCCTCACCCTCCCATCATCTGCCAGGGATTGTGACAGGAACATCACAGATTAATTAAAAACACTTATTTTACATTTTGTCACAGCACTTGTGGGACAGAGGCATCAAGTGGCCAAGTCAAAGTGGTCTGCTTCTTTTGCCCACTTTGCCCAGTCCCTGGAGTGTCCTCGCCTGTCCTTCCTCGTGTAAATCTCATTTCTCTCCAGCTCCGGTGTCTTCTGCCCTCACCAGTGAGGGCTCCAGCCTGCAGGGTACCACACCTGTGCCTTGCACTCCCTCGTCTCCATCTGTGTCTGTCGTCTCCTGTCCATGGCTTCAGCAGTTACCAGTAGCAGACACTCCTATTTCAATTGCTCTTCATGGCTGTGGTCATATTACCCTTCTCAGCCCCATCTTCCTACTAGCCAAGCAGGAGATGACCAAGGTCTCAGGCTGAAACATCCATGGGGTTTGGGGCAGTATTCAGTTAGGGGAGAAACTCAATCTCAGAAATTGGATGCTGCAGAGTGTCTGTGAGCCTTCAGGGGGACCGGGGAAAATCACATTTGTCACCATTGTCCAGGGATGGTCCTGCAGGAGCAGGGCAACCTGACACATGTTGCTTAGTATTTCATATCACCATGGTGCCCTGCCCTTCTTTTTTTTTTTTTTTAAGATTTTATTTATTTATTTGACAGAGAGAGAGACACAGCGAGAGAGGGAACACAAGCAGGGGGAGTGGGAGAGGGAGAAGCAGGCTTCCCGCGGAGCAGGGAGCCCAATGCGGGGCTCGATCCCAGGACCCTGGGACCATGACCTGAGCCGAAGGCAGACGCTTAACAACTGAGCCACCCAGGCGCCCCAGTGCCCTGCCCTTCTGTCCAAACCCTGCACACCACTCTTCTGGAAAGGGCCACCCAACGCAGGTTTCCCAATACATCCAGACCCAGAATTGGACCCCACAGTGATCTTGCAGACCTGATGGAGTTTACCCTTACTCATGGGCCTGGTACTGGAGCCAGGAGTTCTCTTCTCAGTGCCCATACTCTAGAAGAGTCCGCAGCCCCCCCTTAGGAAAGCAACTGCTGGGAAGGGAACTCTGTACTCCCAAACTCCAGAGAAACCTCCTCTCAAGTACAGCAGTGTGGTCATGACTATAACAAGTAATAGGAAAAACAGCTCATGTGAGGAAAAGTGCAGGCATGGCTGGATCAAGGATGCAAACATCATCACCAAGTCCGATTCTCCCTCCACCTCCCAGCTCTGCTTTCCTCAGGGCTGACTTGAGTCTGGGCAGGTCTCTGTCTGTGTGGTGACTCACAGGGATTATGCCCTCTACTTTGGCAACCAAGTGGAAAGAGACCATCTCTCTCCCTAAAGCTCCTGGGACCATCTCTCTCCCTAAAGCTCCTGCGGTTGTCTTTCAGTGATCTGTCTTGGGTTATGTGCCAAACTGAGAACCAGTCACATGGCCAGGGAGGTGTGGCACTCTCATTGGACAGGGATGAATCATAACCTCTCACTAGAAGTAAGAACTGAGGGCAGGACAAATATGCTCCCCAAGAGGAAGTTGAGGGCTGCCAACAACAACAACAAAAAAACAAATTTCAATTTGTCTAAAACAACTAAATTCTGGGGACAATGCAGAAGTTCATATAATTTCAGCTATTATATATATTATCACACTAAGCAGTTATCCAACATGCCCAAGGATAAACCTATCTTTCAGATTAAAAAGATGGGATCACACAAAGACCATACCCAGATCACTGAAGGTCATGGGTTGCCCCAGATGCAGATCCTGAGATGAAAGTTAGAGCAAAAGTAGTCTGTTTGGGAGGTCATGCGATATCTATAGTGGAGGTGGAAAGCGAGACAACCAGTAAAGTGTGTGTTATCAGACTCATTACCACCATGGGGAACTGAAACTAATCCCACCAGGGAACTCTGGGAGATGGCAAATCACACCTGAGTTATCCCAACCAGGGGTGACAGAGCTGGGGTATTTATACACCAACTCCTGCCTGCTGATTCCCAGAGCTTCTGGCTTGCTGTGCCCAGTGACAAAGGAGCCCTGAGGCAGAGAGATACAGATGCTAGCTATTGGAAGTGGAGCTGGCATACACTAAGGTGGGAAGGGTGACTGAAAATGGGCAGGCAACCAACAACATTCACAATCTCCAAAGACAGACTAGACTGAATAGACTGAACTACATGGTCTTGGAGGTCCTAGAGTCATTTGAGAATCTTGTGATTCCTCCAGTTCTATAATAGGAATATCATTTACCGCTGTATCAAGCCCTGTACAAAAATATAGTTAGTAGAGATTTTTGATAGGTAGACTATTAAGTAAAGTCATTTTATGAGGTTTAGAAGTTAGAAATGTCTTCTTGAAGAAGGATCCTTTTTTCCTCTTTGATATTACTCTTACTCAGAATTTCAAAACATTTTATAAATAACATGGTCTCTAAGCCACCCTGAGAAAAGAAAACTGAATTTCAGGTTTTTTTTTTTTCTTAAAGTCAATTTCTTTTTTTAAAAGATCCAAACTGGTTACATAACCTCCTGGAAACAAAGTAACTGATGGGTTGATTTTTGTACCTTCAGCCCAATTGTTCTGACTGTTGATGAGATGCCACTATGGCACATACAGGATTTAGCAACCCAAATCTACCTTGTCCAGTCCCCAGAGCTGGTCCTCAGAAGGAACACTTTGTTCCCAGAGAGCCTAAGTCAAAGGTTTGATCATTACATATAAGAATCATCCCAACTGCAGGCCATTAACCCTGCATGCACTGGGCTCTTTACTCCTTTAAGGGATGATTTAATGCTCATCATCTCACATGACCCTGGGAAACTGGAGGAGAGATCCACTCCACAGATGGGCTGAACTTCATCCAGGTGAGATGAGGTACCAAGGTTGCTGGAAAATGTGGAAATCAAGCTTGATTCTAAACTCTAGCATGAAGACCTTTCCATGATACCACTGGGCAACAGATGGTTGGTTTCTCTTGCATTAGTAAAATTATTAGATCAAGCCATCTGAAATGCCATTTTTATTCGTCAAAATGATCAAATTGCAGCAAATTTGCCATTTTCATAGGTCAAAGATGTCAAAACTGAATATTATCAATTTCACATGGTTCAACCTAATACAAAACCATTTGGGAACCTGATTCTAGTGAGCAAGAATATCAGAAAAACCATTATTACTACCATCTCAAATAGGAAGACTATTTTTTTAAAAGATTTTATTTATTTATTTGAGAGAGAGAGAAAGCATGAGGTGGGGAGGGTCAGAAGGAGAAGCAGACTCCTCGCTGAGCAAGGAGCCCGATGCGGGACTCGATCCCGGGACTCCAGGATCATGACCTGAGCTGAAGGCAGTCGCTTAACCAACTGAGCCACCCAGGCGCCCAAATAGGAAGACTATTTTAACAAAAAAGATGGGAAGGTGACTATATCACAATGTGAGACATTGTGCTTTGTGAAGCACTTGCTGTGCTCTCTGTATTATGTTCACCAGACCTGCTTTGGGAGCCAGGGAACCATGTCAGTCTGGAGTCCCCATCTGACGAAGAAATGCCAGGGAAGCCCATCGTGGGGTCACTGCCACAGAAATCCTGTTCTCCAAGTATAGAGCTCTGCTTTGATGGTCCCTCCTCCATTGCACTGCCTCCCCACCCATGCACTGACCCAGGAGAGGGAAGGGTGGAAGGTATGAGGCTGCTGTCACTGGGTCCCCAGGAAACAGCTTGGCAAAGCATCTGAGGGGCTGCACAAGTTGCAAGGACGTGATCTGCCTGTGGAACCATCCCCACTGCCTGGCAGAGATGAGCAAAGTAGATACCACAAGGGAGAGACTCCTCTGATGCATCTCAAGGCAGAAAGCTACAGGCTGAACAGACGTGATGACTCATAAAACCCACAACTGTTTTGAGACCAATTCCTTTTTATGTAAAAAAGAAGAAGAAAAGAAAAAAATATGTCTGTTTAGTCTTTCTCTGCACTGAGCTTAATATTTAAATAAAGCATTTTTATGAACGGGCCCCACAGATCATCATCTTTGCTGCATTAGTTCTAATTGCATTATTGCTTAATTGCAAAGCAATAGAGTGTGTAATTTGGGAGCTGTAATGCCTGGGGGGGGGCAGGGATGATTTAAAATTTTCATGCAAATACCAGAGTTCAGAAAACTGGGTTGAGAACAGCAGCAAGGGTACAACTTCCCTCTCTAGCTGGCTTCTTGGATATCTCAACTCTCCATGTCAGGGAGGCAGCAGAGAACAAAACCTCTCAAAGGGCGCCTCATGCTACCCTGGCAGCAGAACCTCATGAAGAGATGTGAAGTTCAGGAATGGTATGTCATCCGGCAGTTACTGTATGCCTGTCGCCAGGCTACATGAGCACCAGGGACACCCAGATGAATGTGGCTCGTTTCTGACTGCAGGAGAGCTGGTCTAATAAAGGGAAGCAGACATGTAAATAGAGCTCATTGATGGAGACACATGGAAGAGGTTTCTTAAAAAAAAAAAAGAAAAAAGGAAGTCTAGACTCAAGTCTCTAAAACACAAAGTTAGATTTAAAAACAGGAGCAGTGAGACTAGCTAGATGCTCACTGGCACATGCTTCTCTTGGGTGCAACTGATCTGTTGAAAAATTGTTCCTAAAGAAGCCAGTAAGGGAGTAGCAGGGAAGCAGGACAGAGAAGGGAGAGGGCAAGGAAGGGTGTGATTCTCAGTGAAGTCCCAGATTCAGCCTGATCCCTTGGGAAGCTCTGAAGTATAAGTTACACCTCAAAGTTTGACCTACCTCAAAGCAAAGTTGCTGGTCTTTTCTTCCCCCAGAACAGGCAATCATGTTTATGGGATGCTCCAAGTGAGAAAATATTCTCTACCTACAAAGGAGGAGGCTCTGGTGTTCAAAAACATCCCACAGAATGTTTCAGGTATGGTCTGTTAGCCAAAAGCACACAGATGCTTGGGGAGAGGTGCGTGTGGTGGATGAAAGCAACCCAAGAGGATCAGGGTTGGCCAACACCCAGTCTGTAACCCAGACTGACTCAACTCTGACAATGAGATATGGGTGGAAGATTTGCCAAACCATGCCTGGCCATAAAGTCCCAAGCACAACTGGCCACTTACTTGCTCCCTTTCCAGTTAGTCTAGCAAGTCCTCCAACTTTGTTCTTCCTTTCCAAATTATTTTAGATACCTAGGACCTTTGCACTTACATATAAATTTTTTAATTAGCATATCAGTTTCTACAAAAAACGTCTAGGATTTTGATTGAGATTATGTTAAATCTATAGATCAAGTTGAAGAGAATTGACATCTTAACAATATTGAATCTTCCGATCCATGAACATGATATATGTCTCCACGTTTATGTGAATCTAATTTCTCTCAGCAGTGTCTTGTAGGTTTAAATCTACAGGACTTGCACATCTTTTGCCAGACTTATCTGTAGGTAGTTCAAACTTTTGATGCTATCATAAATTACATTATTTTGAATATAAATTTCTCATTATTGCTAGTATAGGGAAATGTAATGTGCTTGCTCATATTGATCTTTTTCTTGCAACCTTACTAAATTCACTATTAAGTTCCAAGCTGTTTTTTTTTTTTTGTAGATTCCTTATAATTTTCTACATAGATAGATGCTGTCAGTAAAGTAATATGGCTTAGCTTCTTCCTTTACTAATTGTATGCTGGCTTTTTTTTTTTTTTCATGCGTTATTGCACCAACTACCACCTCCAGCATAGAAGTGAATAGAAGTGGTAAGAATGTCCATACGTGTCTTGTTATTGAACTTATGGAATAGTATTTTCTCTTTCACCATTAAGTATGATGTTAGCAGGTTTTTCACAGAAGTTCTTTATCTGGTTGACAAAATTTTGGTTTTTTAAAATTTTATGTTATGTTAATCACCACCATCATCATTAGTTTTTGATGTAGTGTTCCATGATTCATTGTTTGTGTATAACACCCAGTGCTCCATGCAGAATGTGCCCTCTTTAACCCTTCAACAGGCTAACCCATCCTCCCACCCCCCTCCCCTCTAGAACCCTCAGTTTGTTTCTCAGAGTCCATAGTCTCTGTTGGCTTGTCTCCCGCTCTGGTTTCCCCCCTTCATTCTTCCCCTCCTGCTATATTCTTCTTCTTTTTTTTTTTTTTTCACATATAATGTATTATTTGTTTCAGAGGTACAGATCTGTGATTCAACAGTCTTGCACAATTCACAGCGCTCACCATAACACATACCCTCCCCAATGTCTATCACCCAGCCACCCCATCCCTTCCACTCCCCACCACTCCAGCAACCCTCTGTTTGTTTCCTGAGATTAAGAATTCCTCATATCAGTGAGGTCATATGACACATGTCTTTCTCTGATTGACTTATTTTGCTCAGCATAACACTCTCCAGTTCTATTCACGTCGTTGCAAATGGCAAGATTTCATTCCTTTTGATGGCTGCATAATATTCCATTGTATATATATACCACCTCTTCTTTATCCATTCATCTGTCGATGGACATCTTGGCTCTTTCCACAGTTTGGCTATTGTGGACATTGCTGCTATAAACATCGGGGTGCATGTACCCCTTTGGATCCCTACATTTGTATCTTTGGGGTAAATACCCAGTAGTGCAATTGCTGGATTGTAGGGTAGCTCTATTTTCAACTTTTTGAAGAACCTCCATACATTTTTCCAGAGTGGCTGCACCAGCATGCATTCCCACCAACACCGTAGGAGGGTTCCCCTTTCTCCGCATCCCCGCCAACATCTGTCATTTCCTGACTTGTTAATTTTAGCAATTCTGACTGGTGTGAGGTGATATCTCATTGAGGTTTTGATTTGGATTTCCCTGATGCCAAGCGATGTTGAGCACTTTTTCATGTGTCTGTTGGCCATTTGGATGTCTTCTTTGGAAAAATGTCTGTTCATGGGGCACCTGGGTGGCTCAGTTGGTTAAGCGACTGCCTTCGGCTCAGGTCATGATCCTGGAGTCCTGGGATCGAGTCCCACATCGGGCTCCCTGCTCAGCAGGGAGTCTGCTTCTCCCTCTGACCCTCTCCTCTCTCATTCTCTCTCTGTCTCTCAAATAAATAAATAAATAAAATCTTTAAAAAAAAAAAGAAAAATGTCTGTTCATGTCTTCTGTCCATTTCTTGATTGGATCATTTGTTCTTTGGGTGTTGAGTTTAAGAAGTTCTTTATAGAGGGCGCCTGGGTGGCTCAGTCGTTAAGCATCTGCCTTCAGCTCAGGTCATGATCCCAGGGTCCTGGGATCAAGTCCCACATCGGGCTCCCTGCTCGGCAGGAAGCCTGCTTCTCCCTCTCCCACTCCCCCTGCTTGTGTTCCTGCTCTCGCTATCTCTCTCTCTGTCAAATAAATAAATAAAATCTTAAAAAAAAAAGTTCTTTATAGATTTTGGATAATAGCCCTTTATCTGATATGTCATTTGCAAATATCTTCTCCCATTCTGTCAGTTGTCTTTTGGTTTTGTTGACTGTTTCTTTTGCTGTGCAAAAGCTTTTTATCTTGATGAGGTCCCAATAGTTCATTTTTGCCCTTGCTTCCCTTGCCTTTGGCGATGTTTCTAGGAAGAACTTGCTGCAGCTGAGGTCGAAGAGGTTGTTGCCTGTGTTCTCCTTTAGGATTTTGATGGACTCCTGTCTCACATTTAGGTCTTTCAGCTATTTTCAGTCTATTTTTGTGTGTGGTGTAGGGAAATGGTCCAGTTTCATTCTTCTGCATGTGGCTGTCCAATTTTCCCAACACCATTTGTTGAAGAGACTGTCTTTTTTCCATTGGACATTCTTTCCTGTTTTGTCGAAGATTAGTTGACCATAGAGTTGAGGGTCCATTTCTGGGCTCTCTATTCTGTTCCGTTGATCTATGTGTCTGTTTTTGTGCCAGTACCATACTGTCTTGGTGATGACAGCTTTGTGATAGAGCTTGAAGTGCTTTCCTTTTTCAACATTCCTCTGGCTATTTGGGGTCTTCCCTGGTTCCATACAAATTTTAGGATTATTTGTTCCATTTCTTTGAAAAAAGTGGATGGTATTTTTTTTTAAAGATTTTATTTATTTATTCATGAGAGACAGAGAGAGAGAGAGAGGCAGAGGGAGAAGCAGGCTCCCAAGGAGCAGGGAGCCCGATGCGGAACTCGATCCCAGGACCCTGGGACCATGACCTGAGCCAAAGGCAGACGCTTAACCATCTGAGCCACCCAGGCGCCCAAAGGGGATGGTATTTTGATGGGGATTGCATTGAATGTGTAGATTGTGCTAGGTAGCATTGACATCTTCACAATATTTGTTCTTCCAATCCATGAGCATGGAATGTTTTTCCATTTCTTTGTGTCTTCCTCAGTTTCTTTCATGAGTATTTTATAGTTTTCGGAGTACAGATTCTTTGCCTCTTTGGTTAGATTTATTCCTAGGTATCTTATGGTTTTGGGTGCAATTGTAAATGGGATCAACTCCTTAATTTCTTTCTTCTGTATTGTTGTTGGTGTATAGGAATGCCACTGATTTCTGTGCATTGGTTTTATATCCTGCCACTTTACTGAATTCCTGTATGAGTTCTAGCAGTTTTGGGGTGGAGTCTTTTGGGTTTTCCACATAAAGTATCATATCATCTGCAAAGAGTGAGAGTTTGACTTCTTTGCTGATTTGGATGCCTTTGATTTCTTTTTGTTGTCTGATTGCTGTGGCTAGGACTTCCAATACTATGTTGAATAGCAGTGGTGATAGTGGACATCCCTGCCGCGTTCCTGACCTTAGGGGGAAAGCTCTCAGTTTTTCCCCATTGAGAATGATATTCGCTGTAGGTTTTTCATAGATGGCTTTTATGATATTGAGGTATGTACCCTCTATGCCTATACTCTGAAGAGTTTTGATCAAGAAAGGATGCTGTACTTTGTCAAATGCTTTTTCTGCATCTATTGAGAGGATCATATGATTCTTGTTCTTTCTTTTGTTAATGTATTGTATCACATTGATTGATTTGTGGATGTTGAACCAACCTTGCAGCCCAGGGATAAATCCCACTTGGTCATGGTGAATAATCCTTTTAATGTACTGTTGGAT
Source organism: Neomonachus schauinslandi (assembly GCF_002201575.2). NCBI lineage: Eukaryota > Metazoa > Chordata > Mammalia > Carnivora > Phocidae > Neomonachus > Neomonachus schauinslandi. The sequence continues at coordinate 21,838 of NW_025409327.1, forward strand.
CCTATTGGCTAGTATTTTGGTGAGAATTTTTGCATCCATGTTCATCAGGGATATTGGTCTGTAATTCTCCTTTTTGATGGGGTCTTTGTCTGGTTTTGGGATCAAGGTAATGCTGGCCTCATAAAATGAGTTGGGAAGTTTTCCTTCCATTTCTATTTTTTGGAATAGTTTCAGAAGAATAGGTATTAATTCTTCTTGAAATGTTTGGTAGAATTCCCCTGGGAAGCCATCTGGCCCTGGGCTTTTGTTTTTTGGGAGATTTTTGATGACTGCTTCAATTTCCTTAGTGGTTATAGGTCTGTTCAGGTTTTCTATTTCATCCTGGTTCAGTTTTGGTAGTTGGTACATCTCTAGAAATGCATCCATTTCTTCCAGGTTATTTAATTTGCTGGCATAGAGTTGCTCATAATATGTTCTTATAATTGTTTGTATTTCTTTGGTGTTGGTTGTGATCTCTCCTCTTTCATTCATGATTTTGTTGATGTGGGTCATTTCTCTTCTCTTTTTGATAAGTCTGGCCAGGGGTTTATCAATCTTGTTAATTCTTTCAAAGAACCAGCTCCTAGTTTCATTGATCTGTTCTACTGTTCTTTTAGTTTCTATTTCATTGATTTCTGCTCTGATCTTGATTATTTCTCTTCTCCTGCTGGGTTTAGGCTTTATTTGCTGTTCTTTCTCCAGCTCCTTTAGGTGTAGGGTTAGGTTGTGTACTTGAGACCTTTCTTGCTTCTTGAGAAAGGCTTGTATTGCTATATACTTTCCTCTTAGGACTGCCTTTGCTGCATCCCAAAGATTTTGAATAGTTGTGTTTTCATTTTCATTGGTTTCCATGTATTTTTTTAATTCTTCTTTAATTTCCTGGTTGACCCATTCGTTCTTTAGTAGGATGCTCTTTAGCCTCCATGTATTTGAGTTCTTTCTGACTTTTGTCTTGTGATTGAGCTCTAGTTTCAAAGCATTGTGGTCTGAAAATAGGCAGGGAATGATTCCAATCTTTTGGTACCGGTTGAGACCTGATTTATGACCTAGGATGTGATCTATTCTGGAGAATGTTCCATGGGCACTAGAGAAGAATGTGTATTCCGTTGCTTTGGGGTGGAATGTTCTGAATATGTCTGTAAAGTCCATTTGGTCCAGTGTGTCATTTAAAGTCTTTATTTCCTTGTTGATCTTTTGCTTAGACGAACTGACCATTTCAGTGAGGGGGGTGTTAAAGTCCCCCACTATTATTGTATTGTTGTCGATGTGTTTCTTTGCTTTTGTTATTAATTGGCTTATATAATTGGCTGCTCCCATGTTAGGGGCATAGATATTTACAACTGTTAGATCTTCTTGTTGGATAGATCCTTTAAGTAGGATATAGTGTCCTTCCTCATCTCTTATTACAGTCTTTGGTTTAAAATCTAATTTGTCTGATATAAGGATTGCCACCCCAGCTTTCTTTTGGTGTCCATTAGCATGGTAAATGGTTTTCCACCCCCTCACTTTCAATCTGGGGCTGTCTTTGGGTCGAAAATGAGTCTCTTGCAGACAGCATATCGATGGGTCTTGTTTTTTAATCCAGTCTGATAGCCTGTGTCTTTTGATTGGGGCATTGAGCCCATTTACATTCAGGGTAACTATTGAAAGATAGGAATTTAGTGCCATTGTATTGCCTGTAAGGTGACTGTTACCGTATATTGTCTGTGTTCCTTTCTGGTCTATGTTGCTTTTGGGGTCTCTCTTTGCTTAGAGGACTCCTTTCAAGATTTCCTGTAGGGCTGGTTTTGTGTTTGCAAATTCCTTTAGTTTTTGTTTGTCCTGGAAGCTTTTTATCTCTCCTTCAATTTTCAATGACAGCCTAGCTGGATATAGTATTCTTGGCTGCATATTTTTCTCGTTTAGTGCTCTGAATATATCCTGCCAGTCCTTTCTGGCCTGCCAGGTCTCTGTGGATAGGTCTGTTGCCAATCTAATGTTTCTACCCTTGTAGGTTACATATCTCTTCTCCCGAGCTGCTTTCAGGATTTTCTCTTTGTCTATGAGACTCGTAAGTTTTACTATTAGATGTCGGGGTGTTGACCTATTTTTATTGATTTTGAGAGGGGTTCTCTGTGCTTCCTGGATTTTCATGCCTGTTTCCTTCCCCAAATTAGGGAAGTTCTCTGCTATAATTTACTCCATTATACCTTCTGCCCCTCTCTCTCTTTCTTCTTCTTCTGGGATCCCAATTATTCTAATGTTGTTTCGTCTTAGGGTATCGCTTATCTCTCGAATTCTGCCCTCGTGATCCAGTAGTTGTTTATCTCTCTTTTTCTCAGCTTCTTTATTTTCCATCATTTCATCTTCTATATTACTGATTCTCTCTTCTGCCTCATTTATTCTAGCAGTTAGCGCCCCCATTTTTGATTGCACCTCATTAATAGCCTTTTTGATTTCTACTTGGTTGGATTTTAGTTCTTTTACTTCTCCAGAAAGGGTTTCTCTAATAACTTCCATATTTTTTTCAAGCCCAGCTAGTATCTTTAAAGTGATGATTCTGAACTCTAGATCTGACATTGTACTAATGTCCGTATTGAGTAGGTCCCTGGCAGTCGGTACTACCTCTTGTTCTTTTTGTTGAGGTGATTTTTTCCGTCTTGTCATTTTGTGCAGAGGAGAATAGATTAATGAGAGAACAAAATGCTAGCAGAGTAACAACGTCCCCAGAAAATATACTCTAAACAAATCAGAAAAAACCTGAAGCAGTGGGAAAAGAAAGGGAAAGAGAGAAAAAAGAAAAAGAAAAAAAAGAAAAAGATAAAGATAAAAACAAAAACAAACAAAACAAAACAGCAACAAAAAAACCAGAATGTGATCAAATATGATCAGTGCCACACACTAGATTTGGGGTGTATTTTGGTCTTTTAGAAGAAAGTCCCTACCAAAATTTTAAAGAAAGAAAAACTTATATATGTACAAAAATAAGGGTTGATATGATGAAGGGATGGAATATGACTGTAAAGATGGAAATTATAAAAAATTTTATAAAAGGAATTGATAAGAAGTTGTTTGAAAAAAGAAAGAAGAGGATTTAAAAAAAGAAAAAAAAAAGGGAGAGGATGTGATCAGGCAGGGGAACAGAAAACACCATATACTAGAGATTTAGGGTATATTTTGATCTGTTAGAAGAAACTATCTCAAAATTTTAAAGAGAGAACAACTTATATATATAAGCCAAAAATATGGGTAACTACTATGAAGGGATAGAATATGACTCTAAAAATGAAAAATAAAAATTTTTTTTTTTTTTAAAAAAAAAAAAGGGATTGATAAGATGTTGGTTGAAAAAGGGAAAAAGAAAAATTCAAAAAGAATAAAAAAAGAAAAAAAGACAGTTAAAAAAAAATTAACTTTGAAAGACTACAGAATCATGGTAAAAAAAGCCATGAATTCTATGTGCAGTAGTCCCCTAGAGCTGGAGTTCTGCCGTTCTCATTGATGGGTAAACTTGGTCTTGGCTGGCTGTTCTCGCTGATCTTCTGGGGAGGGGCCTGTTGCCGTGGTTTCCAAATATCTTTGCCGGAGGCAGAATTGCCTCGCCCTTGCCCCCTCCCAGCTAAGTAATTTGCTGGGGTTTGCTCTCCGGGGCTTTTGTTCCCTGCGAGCTTTCCGTACAGCTTTGGAGGCGGAGAGTGAAAATGGCGGCCTCCCAATCTCTGCCGCGGAGGAGCCGAGAACTCGGGGCCCCGCTCCTCAGTGAGCCCCCAGAGAAAAGCCGTCAGTCACTCCCGTCTCCCCGGTCTCCAGCCGCACTCCGTGCTCACCCGGCCTGTGACCGCGCGTTTCTATCTCTGGCACCCGACCCCGGGTGGAGTCTCCAAACCCAGCAGATCCCTGCGGTGCACTCCCGCGCGGCTCCTCCCGGGGGAGGAAGGTGAGTCTCCCCGGATCTGCCGCTTGTTGGGTCCCTGCTGGAGGAGCAGTGGCCCGACTGTGCCGCGGATCACGGTTTATGGCAACCCCGAGCTGAGAGCCCGCGCCTGGGCTCCGCCTCTGCAGCCGGCTTCCCTGCTCCGTTACCTGGGAGCTCTGCCACACTCAGGCACCCCCGGTCTTTCTGTGACCCTGAGGGTCCTGAGACCACACTTTCCGGAGGGTTCCACCCCCCGCTTAGCCACCAGAGTGCCGTCCCTTGGCGGAGCAGACTTTTAAAAGTTCCGATTCTGTGCCCCGTGGCTCTATCACTTGCCAGAAGCGGCCGCCGGAGGCCCCTCCCCCGCCGTCTATCCTCCCGAATATCGCCTCGGATTCACTTCTCCGCACGTCCTACCTTCCAGAAAGTGGTCGCTTTTCTGATGAGAGAGTTGTTGCTCTTCTTTTCTTCGATCTCCTGTCGAGTTTGTAGGTGTTCAGAATGGTTTGAACCCTATCCAGCTGAATTCCTGAGAGGAGACGAAATCCAGGTCTCCTACTCCTCCGCCATCTTGCTCCGCCCCCTCGAGGAATTCTTAATTGTAGGAAACAAACTGAGGGTTGCTGGAGTGGGGGGTAGGGTGGGAGGGATGGGGTGACTGGGTGATAGACACTGGGGAGGGTATGTGCTCTGGTAAGCGCTGTGAATTGTGCAAGACTGTTGAATCTCAGATCTGTACCTCTGAAACAAATAATGCAATATATGTTAAGAAAAAAAAAGAAGAAGAAGAAGGTAGCGGGAGGGGAAGAATGAAGCGGGGGAAATAGGAGGGGTAGACGAACCACGAGAGACGATGGACTCTGAAAAACAAACAGGGTTCTAGAGGGGAGGGGGGTGGGAGGATGGGTTAGCCTGGTGGTGGGTATTGAGGAGGGCACATTCTGCATGGAGCACTGGGTGTTATGCACAAACAATGAATCATGGAACACTTCATCTAAAACTAATGATGTAATGTATGAGGATTAACATAAGAATAAAAAAAAATAATAAATAAAAAAAATAAAAAGAAGGCTTTGTAGGCTAGAAGTAAGAGTTAAAAAAAAAAAAAAGACTGGCCTTGTTCGAATATGACGAAGTGAGCCATCTGTGAGCTGAGCTTGTGCTAAGGGGCTCCTTGACACTGGCCGGTGAGGGTCTAATTCCTGCTTATCTCTGCACTGCTTCCCCACACAGGCTTGTCCCGGTATCAGATGGCATCAGGCATCCATGTTGCCAGCGTTTCAGAGGGTGCACCCCCTGCTTTTTCTGGATAACAAGTGGCAAGAGGCTCACATGTGCGGGCACACGTCCGCTCAGCAGCCTCCTGCTTCAGAACACTTTTGCTTTCTTTGCAGTGAGTGATGCAGCAGTGGGAGTGGCCCAGCGCTTGGGGGAACTTCAGTCACCCTGGCCGCATGGTGGTTCTGCTGACCCTCAGGCCCAGGGAGAACCTTTACCAGGTGCCCACAAATGCATTGAAAATCCATGACCTATAGGAAGGACCCACCCCCTCTTGTGCCTGCAGATACAACATGAGGTCAAGTCCGAACACAACACCAGCAGGGACCCCTTTTAAATGACAAAGAGCCGCGGAGCACTAAAAATATATATCAAGTCAGAGACCATGACCCTACACCAACTCTAATGTGCCATCAACTCACAGAAACCCAACGAAAATCAGATTTGTTCCCTGCACTTCATTTTTTTTTAAAGAGGCAAGTGATAAGTAATACTCTTGTCAATAAGTGATAATCTTAGAAAATATGGGTGATTATCTTTTAGATTTTGAAGTTGGGGAGGATTTCTTAAATAACCCCCAAAAGTGGTAACTATAAGAGAAGAAATGGATGATGGTGACCAAGTATAATGAAGAACATTTGTTTGTCAAAAGAAAGTGAAAAGAGACTTACAAAATGCAACCAGTAAAGGATTAATAACAACAATGTACAAAGAACTCCTAGAAATCGGTAAGAAAAGCACAGATGATACAATGGAAAAATGGACAGAAAACATGAACCACAAAAAATATGGCTTGTAAACATAAAAAAGGTGTTCAGCCTCACCTCACTAGTGATAACAGAAATGCAAATCAAATCCATAATAATTACGGCCACTCAGTTACCAACAATGTGGAAGTCGGACAATACCAGGTGTTAGGATGTGGATCACAAGATCTCTCAGGCATTGACTGTGGGAGCATAAATTGGTGCAACTTCATTGGACACACTTTGCCACTGACTGTCAAGATTGAACATTCCTGTTACCCTATGGCCCAGCAACCCCACTCCTACATGGCAAAAGTCTTGCTCGTGGGCACCAGGGAACATGTACACAAAAGCTAATGGCAGCCCCATTCACATAACCTGGAAACAAACAAGTTCCCATGGACAAGAGAATGGATGAATATGCTGTAGAATATTCTCAGAATGTAATATTACATAAGAGTCAAAACAAGTGAACTACATCTTATTATCTATTAGTTGAAAATAATAAGCCCCAAAAGATTACATACAGTATAATAGTCTTTTTATAAAGTTAAATCCCAACTAAAGCCAACAGATAGAGGATGGAGGGATGGATGGATGGAGGGACAGACTCTTTCTAAAACCTATAGATGAGATAAAACTATCTAAAAAGGAAAGCCAGAGAGTGATGAATATGGATATGGAACCATGGTTACCTTGGTCAGAGGAGGCAGAGAGATGGGGTGAAGGGGGAGCCCACAGGTGGATGTAGGGCATTATCAAGATCTTAGTTTTCAAATTCAGTGGTGAGTTCGGGTACTGACTGCATTATTTTGAATGAAGGAGTGAATAATAACACACTTGAATCAATGATGAGAGCTTATCACAAACAAGGATAGTGATCAATCAGTTCAGCACAGGTGAGGTTAAAAACAAAAGAAGAAGAGACTGAGTTTCATCAGGGATTTCTATTAAGTCAGAAAAGTAACATTCAACTTTCCCTTTCTACAGCCTCCAAGACAAACTCACACCTACCTCAGTCTCCCGCCCAGAGGTTGCAAACTGGAAGTTCATGAGCTACCTCTGGCTCACAGACATATTTTGCTTGGCCTGCACAAGGATGTTGATTATTATTTTACAATATCAGGAGCTCTCATGTAAAAATTCAAATTTCTGGCTTCTCTTGAGAAAATCATAGTATGTTGCCACATGGGGCCCACATTCCTATGTGGTGACAATGGGTGGGTGCCAAGCAGCTGTCCCCTGAGAAAGAGCAGTCTCCCCACTTCCCGACAAGCCCTACCACTCTCTCGCCCCACCCAGCCTGCTTCATGCAGGTGCCCAATCTGTGAGCACCTGGGGGCCAATGAGCACCCCCCCCCCCC
>NW_025409328.1:0-1056 GCF_002201575.2 Neomonachus schauinslandi
ACTTGAGGAGGAGGTTGTGGGGACTTCCAATCTGTAGCCCATAGCTTGGAAACAGGGGTGACCTCTCTGCCCAGCCACTGGCTGACCACTGAGTTAACAGCACAGGGATTCAGTGGCCACACACAACAAGGAACACAGACTTGACAAAGTTAGTTCAGAAAAGCCACTAAGCCAACAGTAGCAACTACAACGAGCAGTAATAATGATGCCTGGCGTGGGGAAGGTCTGATGTTCAGGATGCTTCCATTATAATATTCATAATCACACCCTGGACTTGTCGCTGGGGTCAAGTCCCCCGGGTGGGGGTCAGGTAGCTCCTACACGTTCCACGTGCCTTTCCCTGGCTCCCCCAGCCGTGCACAGTCCTGTGCTGCTTCCCAGCAGACGTCGGTTTTAACCAAGGCCAGGAAGATGGGATGGGTTTTCCTGACTCCCCACCCCCTGCCCCACAGTGCTGAAAGAGAGGAAACTTTTCCTCAAACCTCTTAAGGTCCCTGGCTGAGTCTGGAAATTGAGAAAGACAAATGAACAGGCGAAAAGCAAGCAAAGTGTATTGATTTATTTTGGTGGGAGCCTCAGAAGACCATGGAGACCAGCAGAGGTGATTGGAGCAGACGCTTCTACCTTTTAGATAAAGAAGCAATAAATGTGTGAAGAATTGACAGACACGGGGGTTTGGACCGGGGCTGGTAAATGGTAAAGAACTAACTAGGAAGATAAGGGTTAGTTTAACCAGGTGTGTTCGTATAGCCTTCGTGGCCCTAAGTTCCTTGACCCTGGTGATAAGCATGTCTTCCCTGTCGTCCGGGGAGAGAAAGTTCCATATGGGAGTATTCTGACCTGCTTCAGGGAAGAAGGGCTGATGGCTGGGGGTCAGAGGGACCTTCCTGCTTCTGCTCTATAAAAAAGTTCTTTCAGCTTCTATATTTAATTTGCCAAGGTGCCATATTTGGGGTAGTGTGTCCTGACCCTCACTGGCCTGGTGCTGTACTCTGTCTCCTCCTAGTATCCAGGATATTGAAGGCCCTGCTGTGGAGAACTCCCAGCCCTGGGGTA
>NW_025409329.1:0-687 GCF_002201575.2 Neomonachus schauinslandi
CCCCCCCCGCTCTGCTCTCGGACCCCGTCTGTCCTTCAGAGTCCCCCGCTCTACCCATGGCGTTCTTTCTGTGCTGTTATATCCTTTATGTTGCCTCAACGACACGTTCCGAGCAAGACAACCTAAGACAATCAACGGGGAGGGGCGTTGCAGGGGAGGAGACGCCGGCCTTGCTCGGCCTCCTGGGTTCTCGGCCACGTCAGCTGCCTTGGCAGATGAAAAAGGGGAAAGCATCCACGTTTACTAGCGTAAGTAAGACCCGGGAGCCTCACTGAGGAGATGAAGACCAGGGCGGTGGTGAGGCCTGAGCGTCCTTGCCCTGCGTTTGCTGACCAGCGCGGCCTCGGGAAATGTGTCCTGCGGGGACGTCCAGCCAGGGCTGCTGGCCAGGACTGCCCCGGGGGCTCTCTGCGGGGAGACAAGGATGGACTGCACCTGCCGCAGGGGGAGGTCAGAGGCCCTCCTGAAGCCCCGTCCCCAGATTTCTCCAGCATTAAATACTCAGGATGCCCAAGGGCCATGTTTGCAGTAACATATTCTGAAGCCCAAACAGGTGTGTGGGGGTGGGTGTGGGTGTGTGTGGAGGGTGGGGTGTGTTTTGGGGGTGTGTGGGTATGTGATGTGTGTGGGGTGTGTGTGTGGGGGGGTGTTAGGTGTGTGTGGGGGTGCTGGGTGTGTGTTTTGGGG
>NW_025409329.1:1087-28496 GCF_002201575.2 Neomonachus schauinslandi
GTGTGTTTTGGGGGGTGTTGGGTATGTGTGGGGGTGTTGGGTGTGGGGGGGTGTTGGGTGTGTGTTTTGGGGGGTGTTGGGTATGTGTGGGGGTGTTGGGTGTGGGGGGGTGTTGGGTGTGTGTTTTGGGGGGTGTTGGGTATGTGTGGGGGTGTTGGGTGTGGGGGGGTGTTGGGTGTGTGTTTTGGGGGGTGTTGGGTATGTGTGGGGGTGTTGGGTGTGGGTGGGTGTTGGGTGTGTGGGGGGCTGTTGGGTGTGTAGCATGGTAAGGACAGAGATTAACAGAAAAGGGAAGGGAGAGCCGGCAGATGGCTCACGCAACAGGAATTGGCCTTTGAGCAGGAGAGAGGAACGGCATTAGGTCATCACGGCCATCTATGATTCCGTGGGTGACCAACGGTTCTCAGGGCCTAGGTGCAGTCCTGACCTGTGACCTGATGCGGCAGAACGTCCTGCCCATGTCAGCTTCGATTCCCGGGGAAGGCGAGCCGCCCCCCCAGCAGCCCTGCCCCAGCAGACTGACCTCACCCCTGCTCTCGCCCTCGGCCCCCAGACCAGAAATAAGGGACAACGGCTCTGTGACCCGTGGCAGTGGCACCCACCCCCGGGGCCCTTTAGCACAAGCCGCTGGCAAAATCCCTGAAATCGAGACCCGTGCTGAGATCAAGAGTCAGACGCTTAACCCACTGAGGTGCCCCTGGGTCATATTTAAAGACATATTTATCATTCCCAAATTTTGATAGAGCAGATCTCCATTCGACCCTCCATTCAATCCTGATGCATGCAAGTTTACTTTTCTGGAAACATCCATTTCTGGTAAATATATGTCCACCGTTTTAGGGATAATTGAAAACACGGGAATAGGAAGGAAGATTACAGAAGGGTCAACAAAGGTCAAAGGAGGGCAGGTGTGTATTTTCCATCCCACACGGGAGGAGCACCTGTCTCGGGGGAGGGATGGGGGTCGTGGAGCCCGGGTTGGGACAGGGCAGTGGGAGTTCAGTCCTTGGTTAGAATGCCACACCCTCGGAAGGACATCTTGGAGCAAAGCTCCTAGTGACAGTCGTGTGGAATGCCACAGACATCCTCCGTGTCCCATGGGGCTTTATCTGTTTCTGTCTGCTGGCCGTTGAAAATACAAGGTCTTCCAGCTTTCCCATCTTATTTTTCCATATAACATTCTCCAAATTCATTAAGTTGTATGAGGGTGGTTTGGAAACATGTCCCTGAGAATAGGACACATGGACAAAAGGATCTGTACGAGGCCGCCACCGCGTCCCACGAGAGAGACACCGAGGGCTGGGACACCTGCCACGTTTCCCCGTGTATTGATATCAGTGGGTTACACTGTCCATTAGAAATTACTACGGAATGAATGCTGTGTCCCCTGAAATTCTTATGTTGAAAACTTCACCCTCTGTGTGGTAGTGTCAGGAGATGGGGCCTTTGGGGGGGGGTCCTAGGTCACAGACATGGAGCCCCCGTGACGGGGTTAATGCCGTGTATGGGTTCCCTCTGGAGGAGGGGACAGGTGACCATCTGCAGACCAGGACTCGGGTTCTCTGCAGACTGCATCCGCCAGAGTGCTGACCTCAGACTCGCAGCCACAGACCTGTGAGACGTGCATCCGTGTTCTTCAAGCCCCAGTCTGTGGCTGCCGGGGCCTGCGCTGACTACCACCAACACACGCCAAAGTAAACACGGCGGGCTTTCTTCTCTGCACAGTGGCCCTTGGCCGGAGCTTTTGAGAGTCGACAGGGATTCCGCAGACAGAGCATCCGTAAGGAAAGTACTCAGAGTTCCCGGAAGACTTACCTTTAAAATATGCACAGGCTCTGTGCCGTCATAAGGAATGCGCCCTTTTTATTGGTCTGTGGACAGCACACCAACTCCCTGTGAGCCATAGTGCTCTAATACACAATTTCGTAACTGATTTTTGGTTTGAGTTGGGGCGTGAGAAGAGATCTGGGGTAAGTCACAGGCCAGTCGAAAATTTTCTCCCATTAGATAGAAGTATGTTCCCGATCGAGGGAGCACCAAAGGCACTGAAGAAGTTGCTAGATCAGCAACAGAAGGATCTGGAAAACAAGAGTCTGATTTTCACTACCGTAGAGCTACACCTTCTGGAACCAGCTTCCACGGTTGGCCTTCCTTCTTCCCCTGAGCAGCTCAGCCTGCAGCCCATGGTTTCACCTCGCCCCAGCACCTGTGTGGGACCCAGCTCCCCCCTCCCCACTCCCACCTGTAGCCCTGGAGCCATTCACTGCTTGTGAGTCAGGTAGTATCAGTCGCTATGCTGACAAAAACATTTCCCAAGGATAATCCAACTCACCTTTAATTCCCAAATACTCTGAAATGCTTTGGGCTTCTCAGATGCAAAGTGTGGTCACATTTTTATATTCCTGCAGAATAAAGGGACACCCTGCTCACTGTCCAGATCTACAACGGCCTCCTCAAGTGATCTGAATCTTGATCTGTCTCTCTCTGAAAAAGGAAATGGCCCCCTTTCTTAGCCCCACCTGAGGCTGTGTCACCACCTGAGGCTGTGTCACCTCCAGTCTCTGGTCCTCTGCCAGACGGGTGTCCTCCACACTCCTGTCCTTTCTGCGCCTCATCTTGCTGGTTCAAAACTAGGTTCCTGGGCCCTGGTAAGCTTTTCCCAAGACCTGGCTGCTCATAGAATGAGCTCTGTAAGTCAGGGTGTGCCTGGAAGAGTTCAGAGTGGTATGGATTGTTGAAAAACACAATTCAACCTAGTAAATTTGAAGATAATTTGCTTTATGAAGGGATTCGTGAATCGGGCAGCATCCTGTCTAGCAAGTAGAGGGGGGTTGGAGGACTTGTACAAAATGGAAGGTTTTTACGGGAAGGAGAGCGGGCAAGGAAGTTACTGGCAAAAGAAAAGAAAGGATTGTTTCAGGCAAGGCCTTCCCTTTGGGGGAAGGGCAGGGGGCTTCGTCTTCCGCTGGGGGCTGGAGAAGGCCCGGGGGACAGAGGCCTCCTTGGTGCTGATCAGAAAGTGGCTGACCGACCAGGTAAGACTCACATTTTCGGGGGAGGTTGGAACGGCAGTCAGGTCAGGTATGAAGGCCCAGTTTGGTGACTTGGCTTAAGTAACACCATGTGGGGGCCTGTGGTTTTCTTTTTCACGGGACCAGTGGGAGAGGGTGCTGAATTCCTCGCTTGCCGTGGCCATGGTGACGAGCAGCATAGCCTTGGAGGACAAACACGGAGTTCTGAGACCACAGGCCTGGGTTCATTTACAACTTGGTTTGGCACAACAGAAAATCCCAGTTTAAGAGACCGGCGGCCAGGACCCCAGCTATGTTTCATGAACCCGTCCTGGGATGCGGTTTATTCCGTGCCTTCATTCTGGGTGGTGTGGGAGACCAAAATGTGCCCTCCCAAAGAGGCCTCTTTAGCACAAGGATTCTTTTGCTCTGAATATTTTGAGAGAGGCAGGCAGAGGGGAAGCTCTAAAGACAAAGGCTACAGTTCCCTTTTGTGGGGGACTTGACGCTGGTTTGTCAGGGGGCCTCCCTCTCTGAGCTGGCAGGGAAGGACGATTGTAAATCGCGGGAGCTTCTTCTCGGTGGAGAATTCCTGGGGTGTCCCCTGTGTGCAGGTAAGGTATACGTGTGACTTCTGCCCCTCGTTTTTCTCCTGGTACAGGAGGCCTAGAACATGGAAGGGCAGAGGGAGGGTCATTTTTCTCCCCTATTCTGGGGACAGGCTACGTCCTGGAACCCTGAAGTCTTCAGGGTGAGTAGCCACTCCGAAGGTGAGCCTAGGAGACCACTACTTACGGAGACTCCCTGGTCCTGCTCATCTGCCGCCGACAGTGGCCGGGAGCAACGACCCTCTGGCTGCTCTGAGAGCCCGGTGAGATGCGCTCAGACAGGCCGGTCACACTCAGACCTAGCTCAGATCTCTTCGCACACACTGACCTCGCTTCCACTTTCAGGCCCTCTGGGGCCCTCTCCATGGCTGCCCTCCCTCAGGTGCTCCCCATCCACAGCTCATGGTGCTTCCCACACTTGTCATTCCTTCTGGAACCTTCCTCAGGTGACCGGGAAGGGAAGGGTACGGTGCATTCCACTCGGGCCAGAGCCGCCTCGTTTGGAGCACAAGCACGTGATCCAGGCCTGGTCTCCGAGCCCAAGGCCAACATAAGACCTGGGAAGCCTTGCGTAACCGTGCGTCCCTAAAATAAGAATTCCTACAGAGCACAGAGTTACGATTGCTGGGATACTAACTTTCCGAGGCTGTCGGAACAAAGTGCCACAGACTGGAGAGGTTAAAACCACAGGATGTGTTCTCTCCCAATTCAGGAGGTTGGAAGTCTGAGATCCAGATCTACGCCCCCCCGGGAAGGTCGTTCCTGCCTCTTCCAGCTTCTGGGAGCTCCTGGTGGTCCTGGGCATCTCTGCTCCTCCACCCTCCAAGTCCATCTTCACGCAGTGTGTCGCCTCTTCTCATCAGGATGACAGTCATCACCTGTCGGGGCCACCCCAGCGATCTCATCTCACCTGGACCATCTGCAAAGATCCTGCTTCCCTGGGAGGTCACACACACAGCTCCCAGAGATGGGACTTCAGCCTATCCTTCAGGGCACAAGATACAACATGATGAAGTAGAATGCCCATCCTTAATATGTACAGGGTCATCCTGTGGAGTGGGGTCAAGAGCTGAAATTTATCACTCCTGCAGCTTATGAAGCTCAAAATCGGCTAGTGATTTTGAAGGAATGTTTGATAATTAAAAGGATCTAGAAGCGGCGTGAATCAAGATTGAGCTTTATAACAAGAACGGGCTAGACTCTGGCTGAGCTCTGACATGCCCAGACCCGAGGGTGGGGCGGCAGTGAGTACTGGTTGGCTTGCCCCTGCGAGCCATGAGAAGTCAGGCTCTCGAGTGCCCACGTGCTCTGTGCCCGTGGACCCTTTTCCAAACAGTTACGCCCCCCCCATCAGCCTTGCTCGGGCCTGGGTCCCCAAGACTCCTGCCCTGCCTAGGTGCACTTCCAGGGAGAAAGGGCCACAGATGAAGGAATGTGCCAGCCCGAGTCCACACCCAGCTCCATGTTCTGAGAATCCTGGAATCAATCCCCTTCCCAGAGGAAGGGCCGTGCATGCACTCCCGGGCTGAGGGGCTATGACAGGTGCGGCCCGCGTGCTGAGGCCTAGATGACGGGCTGGGAGGGAACTTCTATGAGCCCGGCCGCGCTGGAGTCTCCGTGTGTGCACTTGCTCTGGGCCGGACAGAGCGAGGGGCAGGACTCCTGCAGGCTTGTCCCGGACCCTTCCACTCTCCTAGGTTCGGGCATTCACTAGGCCTCGACACCTAGAAAACGGTCACATCACAGTTACGGTTTGTCACCGGGAAAGGACACGTTAAAATCATCAGGGGGGAAAGGAGCAGGAGGGAGAGCTGCCGGGGCACCTCTCAGTGGGGCCAGCTACCCCCCAGAAGCCTGAGGACCAGCTCTGCCCAACACACCACCAGGGCGCAGAGTGTTCCCAGACCTGGACCGTCCCCGCGGCTGCCGTGACAAAGTACCCCAAGCAACAGAAAGTCTTCTCTGCCAGTTCCGGAGGACAGAAGTTCAAGAGCGAGGTGTGGGCAGGGTCGCGCTCCTGCTGAAAGCTCCTGACGTAGGCCCTCCCTGCCCCTTCCGGCTCGTGGGGTTGCACGCAGTCCCTGGGGCCCTCCGGTGTAGGGTGCCCCGTGCCTACCTCTGCTCCGTCACCACAGGGCCCTTCTCTGTGACCGTGTCCCCATCACTCCCCTGTTCCTGTGAGAACACAGGGCCCCACCTGCTCTCCTCCAACTTCAGCCACGTCTGCAGCAGTTCTATTCCCAAATAAGGTCACATCCCCAGGTGCTGGGGGTAGGACGTCCACATGTCTTCTCGGGGGACATGGTTCAACGCACACCAGGCGGCCAGAACACCTGTCCGGGGAAGCTCCCCAAGCTCACTGAAGACTCCAGGGTCTGGCCACAACATTGGTGTCATTTGCAAACACCAGTGGGATGCCCTTGATGCTCTGGTTGCAGAAACACTGTTAAATAAGTCACTGTGGGAACCCACAAGAGCTGAACTGAGAAATTAAAATGACACGAACCGTCAGTCCGAGATCTGGTTTCTCTAATGACAATGACAAGGAAAAGCAGCAGAAAAGCTTGAACTTTTGACCTATAGGGTGGGCATTAAGTCTGAAATTTGGGGGCCACGGAGGAAAGCCACATCTTGGCCAAGATGTGTACCCATGTCTTTGTTTCCATCAATTTCCATACAGTATTTCAGACAGTGTCCTCTCAAAGCACAGTCGGTGTCGAATCCACGTAGCTCCAAAGACGAAACCGTCAGAAAGGAAAACAGGACATGGCTGAGGCGTCCGGTTAATGCACGGAGACCTTCACACCCGTGACCTGTGTTTGCACGGTCTGCCTGCGGACCGGCCGTCCCGTGTCCTCAGTGTGCCCGGGGTGAGCCCGCACCCCAGTGCCAGGCTGGCCAGGGTCCCGCCGGGGAGGGGAGGCCAGGCGGAGGGCATCAGCTTGCACTCGGTGACCCCACCAGACACGAGGGCTTCAGGACGTGCCGGTCACCATGCTCACGGTTCTCCTAGCCTGGCTTTGTTGCCTTGTGGTGTGGAGTGCGGTTTGGGTATGAAATCATGAAGTTTCCGTGTCATGACAACTCTGACCAAAGAAGGCCATGTCCTTTAGAGTGCTGAGAGCCCTCCCTGCCAATCGGGGCCATGCAAGTGACTCATCGGCTGGGAGCTCAGAAATGTGAACTCATTTCGCACACGGAGGCCTGAACTCCCTTTCCCAAAGCGAGCAGGTGTCCCTTCCCCTCAGCTGGGAAGCAAGCTTTACTCCTTAGAGAAGTCCAGGCTGGTGGAAAGGGGCGCGGGCCCCGGTGGCCTCTGCTGCGTGGGGCGCCGGCCCCACGACACACACAGCCCGTGTCCTTTATGCCCGTTCTGGGCATGCGGTTCCATCCCAAGGACAGGGACTCCGCGCTTCTGACGGCTTGGTTTGTCCAAAGTCGGGCCGCACGCGGCCCCTGTGTGATGTGCGCAGACTTTCGAAATCATGCTGAGTTGACAAGGGAGGATCCTGGGATTTTGTCATGAAACAAGCCCCTTCGCTCCTTGGCGGGACGGCGTGCACACCCACGCTGAGCTCCCGTTCCGTGGCGCTGGGGCTGACATTCCTGGGCTGCTGGGTAATGTGAGGCTTGTTTACACTGATTGTGTGCAGACTCTCAGAGATTAGGAAGTATTAGTCAGCCGGCTGCAGCCAGGGGCCCACGAGCCCACAGCCCACGCTATTGTTCTGAAAGTGATTAATTTATTAGAAAGGATTATGGGGCATTTTTGGCAAGAGCTAATAATGATTTCACCTGGGTCAGCCGAGCGCATGCTCAGCATTGCACTGTGTGCCTCCGGCTGGGGGCAAGTGCGTTCGCCAAAATGGGAGGTGGAGACTCCTCAGTGCTCTGTCGGTCCCGCATGAGGGCTGTGAGAGCCCCCCCCCACAGCTCGCAGAGACTGCCGGGTTTT
The DNA here is from genome assembly GCF_002201575.2 of Neomonachus schauinslandi. NCBI lineage: Eukaryota > Metazoa > Chordata > Mammalia > Carnivora > Phocidae > Neomonachus > Neomonachus schauinslandi. The sequence continues at coordinate 8,662 of NW_025409329.1, forward strand.
ACGGAAAGCACGCACTCCTGCAGAGGCTTGGACTGCCCCATGCTTCTCGTGGCCTCAGTTCCCCTGAGCTGCCCCCCTGGCCCGGGAAAGGGGATGCCCTCCTCCCAGGGAGAAGTCAAGCGTCCTCTCTAGGAGCAACCCCACGACCTACGCAGGAGGGTCCAGGAAAGGCTCTGTGAGCTTCAAACAAAGTGACTTTTTATCTAGTTGAAAACGCTGCATGTTGAGGGGCGAGTATTAAAACTCCTGGGGAGAGTCTGAATACATGTTTATTAAACCCAAAATCACAAAGTAAGCATGAAAAGCTCTATTTGAAGGATCCTTACGTGAGCTTTGTTCTCCACCCGGAAGGCGCCTTGCTTACCCACTTGCTCCACAGACCTTTCCCAGAGGCCTCGTGGGGGGTGTTGCCAGCCCAGCCCGACTGTCCTGCCCGGCTGCTTTCCCTGGCTGCCCTCCCCGGCTGCCCTCCCCGGCTGCCCTGCCCGGCTGTCTTGCCGGGATGCCAGGATGTGGATGCCAGGGCGATGGGAAGCAGCATGGAGCCACGTGGGGAGGAGGGCGTGGTGCACCTGCCGGCGGGTGGGCGATGTGGGGTCCCCAGGGACAGGGCTGCGGACTGCACAGGGAAGAAACGAAAGAAAGGAGGCGGGCCCTCCTCTGGGAAAACGCCCCCACTCACCCTTCTTCCAGCAAAGGCAGACCCGGCCTCTCCAGGAGCATCCACAGCCGAGACAGGCAGAGTCAGAAGCTCTGCCCAACAAACCAACACGGTCTGTTTTCCCCAGGCCGGCAAGATGGGCTTCAGGTGCCAGAGAAGGCTGGGGGCGTTGGAGGGCCCCCCAAGGAGGGCGGTGGGCGCCAGGGTGCAGGGGTGGCTTGTGCAGTGGAGGTGACGCAGGCCGTCTCCAGAGAGAAGGGACTGACTGTGATGTTGAGCTAGGCACATGTCATATGACTCAGCTCCGCTTCTATCCTGGTGGTTCACGGAGAAGTCTGTGTCTGCCCCAAACTGTGGGTTTCTCAGGGCAGGGGCCCTGCTCGCTGCGTGGGCCCGGTGCTCACCAGCCTTCTCCAGGCCTCGAGCTCTGAAGGGAGAGTCACAGGGTCCACCTGCTGCGGCTGGGCGGATTACAGGTCTGACCGGGGCGTGTTACCGCCCCTCCCCTGCCTTCCGAGGCCTGGGAGAGGTGGAGATGCGCAGGGTGTGGATCCTCACGCCCCTTGGTTCTTTTAGGGTCCCTTCACCCACCTCAGAAAGCTTGGCTCAGTTCACCTCTCCTGGCTCAACCATGCACGTGTGTGTGCCTGTCCTCCTGGAACCCGACCGACACGGGGGCCTGGGCAGACGCACCAGATGGTGTGTGTCGATGGGCTGGGTGGGCGCCCGCTGTTTGTGCCCAGGGCCCGTGGTCGTGGTCGGGAACAGCCTTACTCAGTTGGGACCCTGCTCCTGGACTTGCCCTCTGCTGCCAGAGCCCGTCCTGCGGGCACAGGGAGAACCCCTGTGATCTGAGAAAACCACTGAATTCAAGTGTGTAGCTCGACTTACACAAAGACACCAGAGCTGTACGGAATTTACACAAACATTCCTCAGGGGCAGAAGCAACTGGAACACGACCCTCCGAAGAAAAAGGCTTTTTAAGATTTCTCTTTTCTTGACCACACTGGCAAGGTATGGGATGCCTGGGGCAGCTCTGGGGAGGGACAGGGAGACGGAGAGACAGAGGCGTTACGTTCTAGAGTATCAGGTTCATGCGCGCCCGGGCCTCCCCGGTGGAGCCCAGCACCGTAGCCTTGCCTTCAAGCCCCTCAGCCACGCCACTCACCTTTATTTTGTAAGCTACTCCTGCCTGGGAACTGCTGTGACCCAGCCTCCATGCCAAGTACCTTTCCTGCTGGAGTTCACGACCACTTACGAGGGAGATAGACCCTTCGGTGTGACCACAGAACTTGACTCCATCTCTGCCCCGTTGCCTCTGACCCCAGAAACCTCGCCCTCGCTGGGAGCTCAGAATGTGACGTTGTGTGGAAGAAGGTTGCTGTGGATACAATTAGCCACGTTAGGAAGTGATGGCGGGGAGGGCTCTAAGCCAGTGTGGTCCAAGAGGAAGAGGAAAGGACGCCGTGAGGGCAGACAGACACAGGGAGCACCAACAGAGGACCACAGCAGAGGTGGGAGGGATGTGTCTACATGGCCAGGAGCACCAGGAGCGCTGGAGAGAGGCCTGGGGCAGGTTCTGTCCTGGAGCCTCCAGGAGGCTCCCACGCGGCTGATACCTTGCTGGAGGACTCCTGGCCTCCAGGACTGAGAGCCCAGACTCCTGCTGCCCAGGTGCAGGTCTTCGGTGTGGCTGCCGTGGGCGGAGCCGATGGGGGCTGGGCGGGCACAGGGGGAGGAATTCGCAGGAGGGGGGTGAAGGTTGTGGAGGGAGGCCTGAGCCTCAGGCACAGCCAGGTTCTGCAAGGGGCTGACTCATCGTCTGGGAATGGCCCCACGGCGGCCTTCCAGCCTTCCAGACTCAGGGCCCACCCAGACCCCAGGAAGCCTCCCGGCAAGAAGGGGGCTCAGCCTGCTGCGTTCTTGTAGAGGACCATGTGCAGGCAGCTCCTACATCTTTCAGACTCGCTGCCACCTGGCCTCCTGTCACAGATGGGGAAACTGAGACCCAGGGAGGAGAAGAGAGTGGCCAAGAGTGTGAGGCTGCCTGGTTCTGGTTCCAAACCTGCGCCCTTTTCTGCACACATCCTTGAGGACTGCCCCGTCTGGCAGGGAGACAGGCAGGTACACAGATGACATCATTACCCCGTGAAGGGGCAGCAGGAAATACAAACTGCCAACTTCGGGGGGACCCTGTGGGCATGAAGGGTGAGAAGCACCCTGGGCTTGGGGCTTCTCACCAGAGCCAGATGGACAACGGGGGCTCTCAGGAGTGGGGGCAGCGGACTGAGCAGGGGAGGAACTGCCCCCCTCAGCTCTGCAGCCTGAGGGCAAGGGCCAGCCCTGGCTCAGCCAGGGCCTTGGGCTGTGGCTATAAGGACGTCCAGGTGCCAGGCTCCAGGTGGCCCCAGGCAACTCTGCAGAGGATAAGGGGGGACTGGGGTGGGGTGCAGCGGCCCAGCGGAGGTCTCAGAGGGTTCCCAGCATTGTGTGGCAGTTCCCGCCAGGGCTTGGCACCATGTGAGTGCAGAGCCACCTCCCTCCCCCCGCCCCATCTTCCCCCGATTAGCTACAAGTCCTCTGGCAAGGAGCTTCGATTCTCCAAGTGCTGGTGACTTCTTCATCTGCAGGTCGTTGCACACACACCTCGCATTGTCTTCAGTCTCCAGGGTCACCCTGAGACTCTAGAAAGATCGCATTCACAGAAAACAGAGGGTTGAGGTTAGCACAGAATTTCTTCACCCCTTATCTTGGCTTCTTTGTATGAATACCAAAGCAACTAAAGGTTATCAATTAGCACAGAGATAGCAGGATTTGGGCCAGATAATAAGATTTGCAAAATCGCCATCAAAGGGAAACGGGGATATCTCACCTGGGTCCTGGGCCACGCCGACCTTCTGTAGCTTTGAAGTCCTCGGACGTTCTGGGGCAAGTCAGGAGCCTGGGGTGTGAGGCTTCCCTGGGCCTCTAGAGGGCAGGAGCAGGAAATAATGAACGCAAGACGCGGGAAGTGCCCTCAGCCCAGCAGAAGAAGGAGCTTCAGTAGGGTGAATTCTTTCAGGCATGGATGCTGGTACTGGCCTCCCCCCACACCTCCTCAGCCAGCGTTCTGCAAACGGCTGTGTCAGCCAGGGGTCTCTGGAGAAACAGCACAATCGGAAGATGGAAGGAAGGAAGGAAGGAAGGAAGGAAGGGAGGAAGGAAGGAAGGAAGGAAGGAAGGAAGGAAGGAAGGAAGACGGATGGACAGATTGGTTTTAAGGAACCCGCTCCTGTGATTGTGGGGACTGGGGATTCCTCAATCTGTAAAGCAGGGGAGCAGACTAGAAACTCAGGCAGGGGTCGAGGCTGCAGTTTTGAGGCAGAATTTCTTCTCTGGGAACCCCCAGCTTTTACTCTTAAGACCTTAAACCGATTGGGTGAAGTCCACCCACATTGTGGCAGGTAATCTTCTTGACTTCACGTTAACAGATCCTAGCTGTCAACCAATGCTAATCTCATCTACAAAATCCCTGCAGCACCACACCTAGATTAGCGTTTGATCAAAGCCCTGTGTGCACCCCCAGCCAGACGGACTCCTACAATTAACCCCACGGCTGGTGTGGACAGAGCTGCCTAACTGAGAAGAGAAGCTAACAATGTGTGTTAGAGGCCCACACCTCCTGGGGTGGCTGGACATTGAAGATGTTTTGTGAAACATGGCCTTTGCCCACTTCAATCCGATGTCTGGACTGGGAAGGGGTGCGGCCACAGCTGTGACATATTCTCTGTCCCCTGCAGGGAGGATGGTCAGCAGACCCAGGAGGCAGGGTCCCCAGGAGGGAGTCTCGGTGGTGAGCCGGGGGCGGCGGCGAGGGACGGGACTGTCAATGGTTATGGAAAGCAAGGCTACAGAGAACAGAGTTTCTCCAGCCGTGATGAGCACCTGGAATTGGAATTCACAGCTCCATGAAGCGGGGTAAGGATGAGGGTGGGGACAACTTCCAGGGGGAAGTTACAGGGAAGTGGTTTGGAGGACCAAATTAGTGATTCAGGAGGAAAAATACATTTTCAGGGAGAGTCACATTTCACGTTTCTGACATGATAAGCTTAAAATTCTTGCGGGGCATTTAGGTGGGGACTCGTAGAAGTACGGGGAGCCCAGGAGTGCCCACTGGGGGACGTTTATGACTGCTTAGTATACAGCACCCTGGGATGGCTTGTGCTGGGTCCCTAGGTGACCAGGAAGGTTGCTCCATGTGGTAGTGGGGACAGTGGTCTCAAGGACACACACACAAGCCTCCGGAAGGGCCTTGAGTCAGACCCCAGCTCAGCTGCCCCCAGATGGGGACCCTTGAAACTGTGTGCCCTGCAGGTATGTGCTCACCCATCCCCAGGAAGGTGCCTGGTCACTCACCAGTCTCACCTTGTACACCCTCCGGCACCCCTGGGTTAGACTGCCACCAGCCCACACAGCGGACGCATCACACACCAGGGCTGCGCCTGGACACTGGCACTTGGTGACGATCTCATCTGCCAAATGCAGGGATTGGGTTCTTGTGAGAATCAGTGGATAACACGTAGAGTGTTAGAACAAAATTGCAGACATGTATGTGTGTGACTCAGTGTCCCCTCCTTTCCACAGCTCCTCCTGTGTCTGCTGGTGGTTCCACCCAAGTCCCACTTGGGGTGGGTGCAAGGGTTTCCTCTGGGTGTGTCCTCCAGGCAGGGAGCTAAAGGGCACTGAGCGTCAGTCCACCTGTCTCAGCACTGAACCCAGGACTGGACATAAATGTCCTCTGTGCTCCAGACAGTGCCCTGGGGCCAGCACTGGCTGCAAGCTGGTCGGGGGTGGGGGGGGCGGGCACAGGCAGGTGCCAGGCTGTTTGGCTTCAATCCTGCTGCAGCCTGTGTGTGTTCACAGAAAGAGGAGGGGAAGTTGGTAGATTGAGAGAGAGGAAGAGAGAGGTAGAGTGCGGGAGAGAGAAGGGAGAGAGAGAGAGGGAGAGGCCCCTTGGAACCGCGCCTGGAACAAAGTGAGCACGCTAAAAGCGCTTTTATAAAACAAAGACCAAAAAAAAAAAACACCCCACAAAAAACCCTTTGCACACATGTGGAAAGCGCAGCTAGGCGAGATGGCCGAGGCCCCCAGCTCCCAAGTGCAGACGTGGACTTGTCCCCGGGGGCCCCATCAACCCTCTGCACCAGTGAGCCTCCAGAGAGGGCTGCCGGGCGGCCCCTAAGCTGGGACCCGGGCGCAGCAGCTTGACGCCGGGCCTGAGGTCCCGCCCCGCCCCGGCCCTCCGGGAGGGTGCGGAGGGAGGAGCCGCGCGCATGTGCACAGCTGGCGCCCCCCGCCCCCAGCGCACAGCTGGGACGTGGGCCGTGCGGGCGGGCGCAGTCCGGAGCCCTCAGGGTCGCGCCGGGCCCTCCCGGTCCTCCTGCGTCCGAGCGTCGCGCGCCCAGGGCCATGGCCGTGCGCCCCGCGGGCCCCGCGCGTCGCTGCCTGCTGGCGCTCGTGATCTGCTGCGGCTGGGGGGCGCTGGCCACTGTCGCCCCGAAGCCGGGCGCCGGCTGTCCGAGCCGCTGTCTGTGCTTCCGTACCACCGTGCGCTGCATGCATCTGCTGCTGGAGGCCGTGCCCGCCGTGGCGCCGCAGACCTCCATCCTGTGAGTGAGGGGGGCGCGGGGCCGGGGGTGGCTGGGTGGGGGGCCCGGACGGGGGACCAGAGGGCGTAGGCGGGACTGTGGGTCTGGGGGCCGGGCAGTGGCCCTCCGGCCTTTGTCCGCCTTGGCCCGGGCGCGGAGGGCCGACCTGAGCGCGGGGCGCGCGGCCTCCGGAGCTTCCTTTGTTAGCAGCTTGGAATCCCCGGCTGGACGGGGAAGCTGTTGGGGCAACCCGGGAGAGTCCCGCTCGCCGCCCCCGCCGGGCCCCATCCCTGTCCGTTCGCGCCCCCTCCGCGCCCAGTTCTCCCTGCTCCCGCCCCTCTCCGTCCCCACCCTGCCCGAACGCGGTGTATCCCCCACCCCTCCTCCCAGTCCCCTTCCCCTCCTCCTCTCCGTCCCCTCCTCCGCGCCTCCCCCTCCCCGTTTCCCTCTCCTGTTGGTTTCCCTCCTCCGCGCCCCCTTCTCCTCTCTGCGGCCTCTCTCGGTCCCCCTCCTGCCCTAGGTTGGTGCGCCCCCGCGCCTCCCCCTCCTCCAGGACCGCAATAGCCCCGTCCCCTCTTTGGGGGACATTCCCTCTCGGACCCTCAGAGACCCTTAGCGGCGCCCTTTCCCCTCATCCGCTGGGCGCCGAGAGCCTCCTGCCCGGGTATCCCCTCCTCGAGGGGCGCGCGTTCCCTCGGACTTTTCCGGTGCCCCAGCGAGCGCGGCAGCCGTGGTGCGGGTCTGCGAGTTCCGGGGCAGCTGGGTGTAGACGGAGGACTCGGAGCGCGTTTCCGCCCCGGCGCGCCTCTCGCGGGGGTGACACACTCGCTGCCACTTGGCGCTCAAGTGGGTACAAAGTGTCGCGCACTTGGCCTCTGCGCGGCGCAGACACCCGTGCCGACCTCGCCTCTCCCCGGAATGCCCCCTCCGCGGAGGCCGACCCCGACCCTCGGCCGCAGCCCAGGCCTAGTGCGCCCCGAGTTGGCTGCAGGCCTCGAGGTTTCCGGATGCGTCCCTGATGAGAAACTCTCCAAATCTGTAAAGGCAGGCATGCCTTTTAGGCGCCGACTGTGTCCGCGTCCTACAGCTGCCCTTCTGGATGCCAAAAATAGTTTCCACTTTTCTTGCCTGAGCCCGACTCATTTTGGCACCGCCCAAGAGCCTGCAAAAGTTGTAAAATCCTGAGTGAACTGTAGGAAGTGGGCGGACAGCGTTGGAACTTTGAAACCGAGTACCTGGCAGACCACCTCCCTCAGGGGCTGCTGACTGTGCAGGCAGCTTCTTGGGGGTCTTTGGCTGGGGTCATTCTCAGCAATGCTGTTCCTTCCAGAGAGAGAAATCGGTTTTCCTTCCCGAGGGTCTGTGTAGCCAACCAAGGCAGACATCCAAGAGGGCATCCCACTCTTAAGTAGCGGACTCCAAGGCGGGCACAGCGAGGGTTGTCTGGATATGGATAATTTCTTTACTGAGTCGGTGTTAGAAAATTGGACCCTGAAGTCACTTTTCACATCTGGCCAGTACGATGCTTTGCCACCAAATCTTAATTGCTTTTTAAAAAGAGCAGTATTTTAAAATATGAGGGTTGCAGAACAAAAATGGGGTCTTCCGGCTTACTGTGCATGGCGAAATTCCCCTCAGAAACTTAAAGTGTTTCTAAAATAGCCAAGGAAAGTGACATCATAGTGAACACTCACAAGATTTCCAGAAAGCTTTCATTTGCATAAACTTTACCTTATATCTTCACGGATTTTGTAGTTTCAGAAATGTTTTGAAAGGACCATGCTTAGTGTCACGGATTCTCTGAGGCAGGCGGGACAGATGCTCTGCTGACCAAGTCCCTTATAGAAGGAAGACGACTTGCACAGATTATTGGTGAAATGAACACAAACCCATTTTACCACCCTGCAGACTCAGGTCCAGAAGAGGGAGCCTGCCATTGGAGACCCTGGGACCAGGGTTGGGCTGACTCCTGCTGTGATAGGCTCCTGTGGGAGGACATTTTGCAGGTCATTGGGCCCTGGACTGAGGTCACAGGAGCAAGCTAGTAATGGCGAGGACCTAGGCTTTGGGAAACAGGGGACAGTCCAGATGAGAAGCCTCCGTGGGGGACGCAGGAGAGGAGGAGGAGGGTGCGTCTGAGGTGCCAGGCGGCTCCATCTCTGGGGTCTGGTAGGTTAGAGTGGGTGCTTGGTAGGTGCAGTCACATGACAGACTGCTCATGCAGAAATATTTAATTTTCCCCTGTGGCTTGTTTCCCAGCTCTCTGCTCTCATAAACCGGGATTTTTTTTTTTTTCTATTTTTAAATTATTTGGTAGAAATTGGGAACTTAAAAATACGAAGATAAAGACAGAACCTGACCCCCAAATTAGCTGGACCTTGTGACCCTGCATCATCCCTTCGCTTTTAAGACCTCCTGCGTCGCCCCCCCACCCCCAAAAAAGATTGACTCAGAGCCACTGGGCCTCTGACACTTCCCACGGTATTCTGGGAGTGTGTTCACGCGGGGCGGAACCGGGTTGTTGAGCTTCAGAGTCTGTGGCCGCCCTGTGGTTCTGGTGTGTTTGGCCCCAGCTCGTGCCCACTGGCAGCATCTGCTGGGTGTTCTAGAATGAACTGCACCGGCCCCCTGAGGTCTGTAGCCTGGGGCTGTGGTGGGCGGGCCGCGGTGCCCCTCTGGCCTGCAGGCCGGCCACTTTGCTGCCTTCATGGGCTCCTTCCCCACCGGCTGCTCTTCTGTACACAGGCCTGTTCCAGTCTGGAATGTTCTCATCTGTTAAGCACCGCAGTAGAAGCTTGTCACCACGATAATTAAAAAGCGAGTCCTAAAACTGTGACATTTCTGCCCTTCTTGCCCTCCTCTGGGGTTCTGGCCTGGGGCTGGCGGGCCCTCTGCCCTCCCCAGCCTCCCCCAACCCCTTTCTTGCCCTGTAGCCTCCATTGTGAGGTCATGGGGATCTACTCCAAAACTGACATCCATCAGACAGCCAGGCCATGCCAGACCACTGTCCATGTGACAGGAAGCCCTGGGCGGGAGGCAGCCTGGGGACGTAGCCCAGCCGCAAAGTAGGCAGGGGGCTCTGCCCGCCAGACAGCTGCCCTGTTCTGCCGCCTCAGCTTCCTGATCACCTAGCGGGTTTGGGGATCTGTGCCTGGATGCAGCCCCACCCAGGGGTGTACGAGGCCTTGTGGAGCGCTGGAGAGCACGGGTCTGCAGGCTGGATGAGGAGGAGCCGCTGGGGCGGGGCCCTGGAAGCAGCTAGGGGCGCCTGCACCTCTGTGTGCTGGGGAACCCAGGACTCCCGCTTCATGGGGGGAGGGCACCCCAGGGCTCCCGCTTCATGGGGGCAGGGGACCCCAGGGCTCCCGCTTCATGGGGGCAGGGGACCCCAGGGCTCCTGCTTCATGGGGGGAGGGGAACCCCAGGGCTCCCGCTTCATGGGGGTAGCCCAGGGCTCCCACTTAATGGGGGGAGGGGACCCCAGGGCTCCTGCTTCATGGGGGCAGGGGACCCCAGGCCTCCTGCTTCATGGGGGGAGGGGAACCCCAGGGCTCCCGCTTCATGGGGGTACCCCAGGGCTCCCACTTCATGGTGGGAGGGGACCCCAGGCCTCCTGCTTCATGGGGAGAGGGGAACCCCAGGGCTCCCACTTCATGGGGGTACCCCAGGGGCCCCCGCTTCATGCAGGAGAGGGGATCCCGGGCTCCCGCTTCATGGGGGGGAGGGGACCCCAGGCTCCCGCTTCATGCGGGGGAGGGGACCCCAGGGCTCCCACTTCATGGGTGGAGACCCCAGGGCTCCCACTTCATGGGGGAACCCCAGCTTCCCGCAGGCCCCTCTGGGGATGGTGATGCCTAGCGGCCATCTTCTGTTCCTCTCACTTGGTCCCCCGTCCCCTGGAGACGAGCCCCCCCGAGTCACCCGCCTCCCTGGCAGCTCCCCACACCTGGCCATCAGGAGAGTCTCATTTCCCACCAACTTCCCTTTGCACAGGGATGAAGTCTCGCTCACAGGGGTTCAGCAGAAAGGTGTGCGAGGACTGGGAGGTGGGGGTGGGCCGTGGAGAGCCCTCCAGCTACTCTTCTCTCTGCACGTCTCATAGGAAGCTCCTCACCCCTGACCCTGCCCTCTGGGGACGCCCTCAGCTCCTGGGGAGGCTGGCCTGAGGGCTACAAGGTCAGTCCATGTGGGTCCTCTGGGCTCTGCAGGGCCCTTGGGAGCGGTGTTTAAGTGGGAGCCTTTGGCTTACTTAAAACAAATTCCTAATTTTCCTTGTAAGTTCCTTGTTATGATGAAGTCAGAGTCTTTATTATCACAGTGCAAATGGATTTGACAAGTACTATAGGAATATTTTAAATGTAAGGTATTGGTAATCAGTCTTCACAAAACAGTGACGGACCCACTCCCTGCGTGGCCGACTGCCACTCGGGTCCGTGCGCAGGGCAGCTGCTGGCCGTCACTTGCCGGGTGGCCGGTGAGCTGTGGTCAGGACGAGCTCCGAGAGGGACCTGCCCTTGGAGAGCCGTGAGTGTGGCGTTCGCCATCGGGGAGTGGGTTCTGTGTGTGGTTCGGATGTTCAGAGAGCCGGCTTCCTCCTCCGTGTTTTCATCCAGTCAAGGGAATACATGGAAAAGGAATGCTCCTCAGTCCCTGCAGCTCTGACTCCAGAAGGCTACCCGGCTCTGACTTCAGCTCGGCGGCAGGCCCCGTGCAGGTCATGCTTCACTGGCTTCCTTCTCTGCCCGGCCCTGTGACTCAGTTTCCTTCCGTAGAGATGCCTGGCAGCTGTGGGCTTCCCTTCGGATGGCCTGGGTGCAGCAGGAGCAACTCGGTGTCCACGCACAAGCTCTGGGAGTTGTTCTGGAGCCCGAAGGCGTCTGCTCCGCCCCAGACACAAGCCTTCCTTACAAGGGAGTGTTGGGCAGACCCGAGAGATAGCTGTCGTCTGCACCGAGTGAGGCTTCAACATTACAAGTGTCCGCAGAAAGAGGGAGAAAATTCCAGTCTGCACAACTGATCTCGTCAGTTTGAAAACCAGGTAGAAGTCTGGCCTGCGCTGGGCTGGTGCCCACTGGCCCACCAGTATGAGTTTTCTCTTACAGGAGATGCTGGGCTCTCTCTCCGGCGTCCACAGCAGGAAGAAACTGGAACAGATACCCCTGGGGCGGCCCAGCTGTGCCCTCAGAGCGCAGGGCTGTGGAGGGAGGGGCTGGTCCAGTGCGCTCCCAGTGTCCACCCGGGTGAGGTGTCCTGAGGCTGCCGTCCAGCCCTGGTGCACGCAGCCCTTAATCGTGACAGTTTCCAGATGTGTCTGGGGCGCGCAGGAAAATAGCAGGGAATGCAGCTGACTTAAAAATACATTTTGTGGCGAATTCCATGTAAAAGCAGAGGAACTTCCCTGAGTTTGAGGCTTGCACAGCCCCCGGGAGGGGGGTTGCTTGTGCGGCCGCCCCCCCCAGCAGGTGGCTCCCTGCGGGCGGGCTCCGCAGCCGTCCCGGGCATGAGTGCGGGCTTTACTGGTGTGGATGATAATCTCACCGATAATCAGCTGAAAGTCTTCTAAATCGATCGTTCCAGTGGTTTCTGTTTTGTCTTGAAGTTAATCTTGAGAAACAGAAGTTGCAGTTTCTCCTCCCCAGCCCCTGGGCTTCTCTCCAGATATCTCATGTCCACCAGTAGCCTCCTGGATAAATCCTGAGACCCTGGCTGGCATACATCACTCATCTCTTGATTCCTTTCTTTACTTTGGAAACTTACTTCTCCTATTTCTCGACATTCGGGGGGTACAGAGCTTCACCCGCAGACCTCCAGTGGAGAAAGAGTGATCAGCCCCCCTCCGTGTGTCCCAGGCACTCTGTCCCTCTGTAGGATTCTCTTGGGCCCCTCTTTTTCAGTGGTTTGTTCCAGATCTGGTTGCCCAGTGGATCCAAAGCCCCCTGAAGATGGGGATCAGGCCGTCTTCAGACTGGAAGCCCGGCGGCCCTGGGTGGGTGGAGGAGGTTTGGGGAGCTGTGCTCCACCCTTTGGCGGGAACAGGCTCTGGCCTGGGAGCCTGGGAGCTCAGGTTCACCAGGATCATCCCTGCTTTTCTTCTGTGGTCAGGTCTGAAGCGGAAGCTTAACGGGAGATTAGTCCCTTTTTTGACCTTTGTCCCGGTGAATTTTCACTTAAGAAGAAAAGCCTTATTGAGGCACAATTAACATTTTAAAAGGTGCAGCTATTCAAAGTGGTAGGTTTTGACCTGGTCCATTCCTGTGAAGCCCGCACCACAATCAGGATAAGGAAACTCCCTTGCCCCCCAGAGCTCCCCGCCCCCTCCCTGCCCCTTTGGCCTCATCGCTGGTTACTGGGTCTGCCTTCAGGGGGAATGCTGGTCTTTGTTCTCTTCCTGGAATGTCTTTGTCTGGTTTGGGCACATCAAGGTCAGTCTTGCCCCCTAGGATGAGTTCGGGAACATTCCTTCCTTTTCCATGTTTGGGGGGAGTGTGAGTAAAACTGGTTTTAGTTCTTTCTTCAATGTTTGGCAGAGCTTCCTGGGAAAGCCTCCCGGGCTTGGGGCTTGCGGTTGTCTTCGCAGGAAGGTTTTCAACTACAACACGGATCCTTCAGTGAGTCTAGGCTGCTCAGGCAGTTTTCCTCCTGAGTGAGCTTTGGTAGACTGTGTCTCCCACAGAGCTTGTCCACGTCACTTGAGTTATTGGATTTGTCATCCCCTTACTAAAGGAGGAATCTCGAGGGACGCCGCTTCTCTTGCTCCTGGTGAGAGAAAGGGGCGTCTTCTATTTCCTGACCAGTCCGCCGGGAGCTTTTTCAGTTCTACTGATCTTTGCAAAAACCTAACTTTTGGATTCATTGGTTTTTCTCTTCTGTTTTTTGTTTTATTAGTTTCTGCTCTGACCTTTGTTATTTCCTTTCTTCCACTCTGGACTCCACTTGCCCTTGTCGTGTGCCTGCTCGCGCGTCAGGTCAGCGCCCAGCTGAGCACTCCGTGCTCCGAGGATTCCTCTCGGCTCTTACCTCAGGCACACGGTCCTGCAAATCCGCTGCCTCGGTCTCCCCAGAGGCACCGCATCATCCCCGCTCCAAGGCAGTGACCTGGGGGGCTCGTGTGGTCTCCTGGATCCTGTCCTTTGTTGACTGATCTCTGCTGTCCTCACAACACTGTTTGGTGTATTTGGGGAGCTTTTTGGTCGCTTCAGGCAGGAGAGCACGTCCAGCCCCTGTTAAGTCAATCTTGTTCCAAAGTGAGTCCCCACTCGTTTTTGTTTCTAGTTAAAAAAACAAAACAAACCTTTAAATTCTTCTGCAACAATGTGTATTGAAAAGTGAAAATTAGAAGGAAATAACCACTGGGTTCCCATGCCCAAGTCTAGACTTAAAGAAAATTAGAAACTGTTCCACCCTGCAGTTTCCCTTCTGCCTTTGGAATGCCGATCCATCCGTCAGTCAGGGAGGTTAACCTCAGCTGCTGTAAGGAACACTCACCACATGTAGGGGGATTGAAACAAGGTGAGTTTTTACTCCACTCGCACAGACCGCAGTGTGGATGCTCCTGGCTGGGCGGCTGCCCCTGAGGGTTCCGCTCTGAGCCGGGGGGCCACACACCCTGGCCTTGGGATCGCTGCCCCTCCTGGGATAGAAAATGGCACGCCCCTTCATTGACGTTTTATCCAGGGCTGCCTTCCAACTACAAAGGCAGAGTTGCGCAGGTGTGGCAAGCCAAAATATTTACAATCTCTTTCAGAAGATGTTTGCTGTGACCGTGACTCAGGGACCCAGGCTCTGGCCTTCCTGTCGCTCTGCGCCCTTACACCCTGGTCCTCCATGCTGTCCCAGCAGGGGGAGCGGGGGAGAGAACCCGGGGAAGGCCTCGCATGGTGGGTGCTGCCCCTTGTCCCAACCTGGGGAATGCCGTTTAGCCTGTGCCCAGGAAGGGCCCGTGCACTTCAAGCGTCTCCTGAGTTTCTGCCACGCTGTGCTGTACTTGGTCGCCCGTGATGACCGTGTTCCTCATCAAAGCCCTCGTCCCGTGCCCTCCGCCGCGGGCGCTGCCGTTCACGCGCACCGAGCAGCTCTGAGCTCTCGCCCCGTTTCTCACCGAGCTCTCGCCCCGTTTCTCACCGAGCTCTGCTAGACTGGGCTGCTGCTGGCCACAGTTCTCTGTGCCCTGTGACTTGCCGGGGCTTCACCCCCGCCCCCGCCTCGCTTCACGCTGGCTCTGGGCTGCAGCCAGCACCACCGCGGGTAGATGCAGGTGAACAACTTGCCCCCTCTTCTTCTAACAGAAGAATTTTGTTACTTGGGGTTAAAGAGCTTACTTATCCCCCATAGAGAGTTGCCTAGTGCGATTATCTCTGGTGGGTCAGAGCAGTCCAGTGGTAGTGATTCGGACGTCAGAGCCACGTCTCTTGTAAGCCAGTTGCTGAGCTAAAGCCTTCTCCAAAGGATGACAGACGGGGGCTTGCGTCAGTCCTGGGTAAGCGCAGAGATGATGCGCCAAGGGCTGAGGGGCAGAGGAGAAAAACCAAGAGGAAGCCTTAGTCCTCAGGTCGGGTCATGAGCTTCTGTTGTGTTTCTGAGGTTTGTACCCGGATATAAACCGTGCTGCTCTCATAGCCCGCGTGCCAGGGACGAACGCTGCCCCTGCCCGCAGGACCCCGGCTCGCTCCTGCTTACTTCCCGCGATTCTGTCGTTGGGTTTGAACTTGTAAGATGTTTGGACGTTTGCCGCACGGCCTTCGGTCTTAGGTGCCCTCAGTTATTCATCATGTCCACCCCTCGTGGGCAAGGAGTCGGCTAGATGCAGGGTGTGCAGCGGGCCCTTCCTGCTTGAAGGAAGGTGAGCCACGTTCGTGCCGGGAGACACAGCGGAGGGAGCCGTGAGACCCGCCTTCTTGCCCACTGACTGCACCGTCCAGCTTACTGTTCTTGCAGCATTTTAGAAGTATTTTATGCAAGTTGTACGTGTTCCTGACAGAAAAATGTGAAAATACAGAGGAACACAACACAACAAATTACTCGCATTCTTACTAGAGGAAACTGGTAACAGATTGGGCTTGCCGTCGGATGCACACGTACCCAGTCACGTGTGTGTGGATGTGCACGGAAATATGCGTATGTCTGTGTGTCTTTAGGATGTTTCTCCACATCCCTGTCTCCGTATTTACCCTGTCTATCCGCATTAGTCCATCCATATCTTCTGTCTGTCTTCTATGTACCTATCTGTGTCATCTATTTTCATCCCTCCATCCATGTTTGTATCTCTCCATCTGTCCATCTATCTACCCATCTATCTATGTACCTATCTATATCATCCATCTACTTACCCATCTATCATCTATTTATGTATCCATCTATTAATCCATCTGTCCATCCATTTATCCATCTATCCATCCATCTATCCATTTATCTATTATCTATCCATCCATCAATCTGTCTACCCATCCCTCTATCTATCATCTACAAAAATTGGGACTCAATTTATGTCCTCTGTAGTGCACATTGCATGTTTTAACTCCTGTGACATATTGTGGCCTTGTGTCTATGCAATAATTAAAGGTCTGCACCATCATTGTTAACGGCCATGTAGTATTTATTTGCTTAAAATCACCAATTTTATTGAACTACATTTTTATGGGTCATTTCTTTGTTTCCATGTTTCTGCTACTTTGTTTTATTTTTATTTTTTTAGATTTTATTTATTTGACAGAGAGAAAGAGAGCACAAGTAGGCAGAGCGGCAGGCAGAGGGAGAGGGAGAAGCAGGCTCTCCGCTGAGCAGGGAGCCCGATGCTGGGCTCGATCCCAGGACCCCGGGATCATGACCTGAGCCGAAGGCAGATGCTCAACCAACTGAGTCACCCAGGCACCCTCTGCTACTTTAAGCAATACCTCCCAAATGTCATTGTGTATATACTTTGGTTACTTTAGGGCACATTTCTATAATCTGCAAAGTCTTGGTCTGCACCAAGGACTTTGGTCAGCACGTTGTGGGTTTTTCCTAGTCTGTTATTTTCCTGGACACTGTTTTCTCGAGGACAGGTGCCCTCCGTTAGCTGAGCATTCATCCCTTACCTGCTACAGAGCTAATCCAATCGGATCAAGGTGAGTCTACAGAGAGAGCGTGGTGCGTGTTGCCGCGGTTGGTGGGAAGCATGGTTCGGGGCACCTCTCTGATGCCCGTGGAAATGTGATGCCTGTGTCTGTTAGTAAGGACACGTTGGTCATTACAGTTTGTCTTCTCGCTGAAGACTTTGTTCTCAGTTTGTCCTGAAAACCAAACCGATCATCCGATTTGTGTCCATCACTGGGCTTTTGTGGACCGGATCTGTTTTATTTTGGATCCTGACAGGTTCTGTTTGTGGCCTGGTGTTTCTGGTTTGGTCTCTGCCCATGGTTGGCTTTCTCCTGGACTGACAGTTGCATTGTCACCCTGAGAACCTGCCCTGGGAGGAGCTCCAAGATCCTGCAGCTCAACACCTGGCCTTCTGCTACCAGAGGTGATACTTATGGTTGATCCTAGTTGGCGGTGGTTATGGTTGTAAAGTCATTGCAGATGCTGGATTAGTGAACACTGACCTGTTAGTCCAGGGGACATTCAGGGCTAGGTTCCTGGGAGCCCCTTGTCAGACACTTTCATCAACCGGTCAGTAGATGACCTTATTTTGTAAGTGTTTCTGTTTAAGGACACCTTATTTAATGCAGACTTCTGCTTGATTAACCATGAGCTTGAGCCTGAGTAAAGCTCATCTCATGCCCCTGTTTTCTCCGGAGACACATGAGGGTGTCTCGAACTCAGGGGCGCTAGACGCCAGCACCATGCTTGGGGACAATTTTAAGCTGCAAAGTCACCAAAAGAAAGCACAAAAATGCAGACAACTTAGCACTCAGTGGCCGGTGAGAAGGACCGTGTGTACAGCCTGAGCAGGAAGAACCAGGCAGAGGGTCACCTTGTTCCCACCCTGCAGGGAACGTGAGCGTCGGGCAAGTCAGGCTCTCCACCACTCCCCGCTTGCCCTTGAGTTCGACCGCCAAACTCCATGAGTATTGATTTTAGGGTCACAAATAGATGTTAGGGAGTGGGAAAATTCCTAATATGGAATCCCCAAATCATGAGGATTGAGTGTGTTCTCTGGTATTCTGGGTAGAGACGCCAACATCTGAGGGACGAGGGAGTGGCCCCCCAGGGTAGACACCGCAGCCCCGCTCATTCCTGGGAGACCTTCTCAGTCTGGGCCACGGTTTCTGGGAGGTGCTAGGAATAAGGCAGGTCCCTGCAGAACACGGAAAACTGGACCACGTGAGTGACTTCAAAGTCATGACGTTTAGTTAGTTATTATCTAGAAATGTCCTAAGGAACCCACCGTGGGGGCACTCGAAATGAACCAGGCTGCCGCCGGTTTCCACCGTGTCGTGGTCGGAGGGCAGGGTGACGATTGCATGGAGACCAGGGTGTGAGACGCTGGGGGCTGACCTTGTGCGTGGCAGTGGGGAAGGATGAGTCTCTAACTGAGGGCTGAGGACAAGCCTGTGGAAGCCTATGCCCGGCTAGGGGTGTGCCCAGCCCGCAGCTGAGATCCCGGCGCCATGCTTCCAGGGAGAGCTCATTCACCCCCTGAAGCCTCGGTTTCCCCATCTGTGGGGGCATTCCGAGGAATAAGGAAGGGCATGCATGTGAATCTGCTAACAGCGTTTGCTGTGGAAACGTGTTTTTTCACGACTTGAGTGTGCTAAATTTAGCTGTGGGGCTGCACCAGCGGAGTCCGGGGGATGGAGCGCCCCTGTGCTAGGCCCGGGAGGGAGGGACCTGGGACGCTGGTGATGGGCCCACGTTCCTCCTGCCACTGTTCTATTGCATTGTGCACGTACTTTGATTGAGGCAGATACTTGTGATTCAGACAGGAAGTACCACAAAGCATAATTTTCAGTGTATGTTAGAATGCAGTTTTCTCTAACACACCAAACCCAAACGTTTAAAAAGCATGAAGTTTACCCCATGTGGACAGCACCTGCAAGGATCCGGGAAGGCCTCGGTGATCGCCCGTGCCCGTCCTGCCCAGCCCTGTGATGTGCCACACTCAGACAGTCTAATGCTAATTCCTGGCTGAGGACTAAGGACAATAAAACAATTCAGTTACCCTAAGAAAATAGAAGGTTGACATCAGTACATGTTGCTTTTGCAACGATCGGAGCTCTTGGGTCATTATCTTCTCCTTGTGGGGAGAATAAAACTTTTACGGCCCTTGAGCAGGAAGAGTCCTTCCCTCAGAGGTGTTGTGCAAAGAAGCCTGACTTTGTCGACACGTGAGAGTGTGTGTCACCAGAGGACAAGGCTGCCGCTCATGGGAAGTCCTTGTTCAGCTCATGCCTCACTTCCTTCACAGCTTCCGCTAGGGAAGGAGAAGCTAGATTAGGCTCGTCGCTTCCTGGAGTGAAACAATATTTCTGAGATTCTACAACCAGCTGAGCAGCACTTTAACTTTCAAAAATAGCAATCAAAGTGGATACAGTTAGTCATCCTTGTTATTTATTCAGACATGTGGGATGTTTGTGTTGGCATGGCAACAGGTGGCTAAATATTAATCTTGAGCATTTGTTTTCCTGTGGATTTTTTGTTGTGTAATTTTCTTACGTCAGTGTCTGTCACCCCATCCATCCATCCATCCATCCATCCGTCTGCCTACCTGTCCATCCATCCACCCACCCACCCATCCATCCATCTGCTTACTTGTCCATCCACCCATCCATCAGTCTGCTCACTTGTCCATCCATCCATCCATCCATACACCCATGCATACATCCACCCATCCGCCCATCCACCCATCCATCCATCCATCCCTCCATCCTTCCAGCCACCCATCCAGACTCATCCATCTATCAGTCCATCCACACACTCACCTACCCCTCCATCCCTCTGCCCTCCTTTTCATCCCTCCCTCCCTCCTTATGGCATCCCCATTAGTGTCAAGCACTGGTGCTGAGACATGCATGCCCTGCTGCGGGGGGGGGCTCCCTGTATGGGGGGCAGGCTACCAGGCACACCCAGCAGTGCCCACCGTGTGTGATGGTCATGTGCCTCTGTCCTGACATAGCCCAGTCCCTGCTCCTTCCTTCCCTGTCCTGGGTCAGGAGTGGGATTGGAAGCCTAGCTAGAGGGACACAGGAAAGGAAATGGTGGTGGAAATAACTTTCTGTAGATCCAAGCCTCTTTTCTCCTAAGCTCAGAAAGCATCAGCTTTGAAACTCCTCTTCCTTGGGGTGCCTGGGTGGTGAAGTCGGTGAAGCATCCGATTCCTAGTTTCGGTTCACATCATTATCTCAGGGTCATGGGATCGAGCCCCGGTTGGGGGCTGCACTCAGGGTGGAGTCTGCTTGAGCTTCTCTTTCCCTCTCTCTCCCTTTCTAATAAATAAATGAATAAATAAAAATAAAAACAAAAAATTAAAATCCCAGTTCCTCATCCTTTTCTTTAGCCATGGAGAAGCCTTCTAATTCCTCTGAGCTTTCTTGGTGCTCTGTGTGTTGCAACAGCCTTCTTGACTGGTTCCT
>NW_025409330.1:0-1024 GCF_002201575.2 Neomonachus schauinslandi
ACCCTTAGGCAAAGACAGATGCTTAAATGACTGATTTATCAAGGTGCCCCTTGGATGCCTTTTATTTCTTTTTGTTGTCTGATTGCTGAGGCCTGGGCTTCCAGTGAGGCTAAATAACAGTGATGAGAGTGGACATCCTTGGCTTGTTCCTAACAATAGAGGAAAAGCTCTGAGTTTTGCCCCATTGAGCAGGATATTGGCAGTGGGTCTTTCGTATATGGCCTTTACGATGTTGAGGGATGTTCAATCTATACCTACGTTGTTGAGATATTTTATTACTGATTCCATGCCTTTGTTGGTTATGGGTGTGTTCAAACTGTCTATTTCTTCCTATTTCAGCTTCAGTCCTGGGCATGTTTCTTGGAACTTGTCCATTTCTTCCACATTGCCTAGATTGTTGGTGTATAATTTTTCATAATATGTTCTTGTAATTGTTTCTATTTCTGTAGTGTTGGTTATGGTCACTCCTCTTTCCTTTGTGATTTTACGTATATGGGCTCTGTCTCTCTCTTTTCTTTTTGATATGTCTGGCCAGGAGTTTAACGATTTATTAATGCTTTCAAAGAACCAGCTCTTAGTTTTGTTGATATGTTCTACTGATTTTTTGTTTTTTTGTTTGTTTGTATCCATTCTGATACCCTATGTCTTTGATTGTAGCTTTTAGTCCATTTACATTCAGGGTGATTATTGATGCATAGGAATTTAGTGCCATTGTACTACCTGTAGAGTTGGTGTGTCTGGTCATGTTCTCTGTTCCTTTCTAGTCTTTGTTGCTTTGGGAACTTTTGCAATCCAACTCAAAGACTCTCCTTTGAATATGTCTTGCAGGGTGGGTTCTGTGGACATGATTTCCTCTAGGTTTTGTTTGTCTGGGAAAATGTGTTCCTATTCTGAATGACGGCCTGCTGGATAAAGCATTCTTCTCTGCATATTTTTTTATTCCCATTGAGCACATTGAATATATACTACCATTGTCTTATGACCTGCCAAGCTTCTGTGGAAAGATCTGCTGTAACTCTTATCT
>NW_025409331.1:0-27633 GCF_002201575.2 Neomonachus schauinslandi
CCCCCATGTCAAAGAGCAGGCACCAGTGTGGCTTCCATCTTGTCTAAAAGCTCATTTTGCTCCTGCAAGCAGTCATGAGGCCTGTGAAGATCTCCTTGGGCACCTGAATAGTGAACCAAGAGAGGAAGTGAAACACTATCCAAACGCCTTCCATGTTCTCCAGCAGGACCATTTTAGAAAGAATTAGGGCTGAAACTTCTCCACATACAATACCATCATCTTTCTGATCTTTGTGCCTTTCCACTAAGATTTTTCTTTTTTTTTTTTTTAAAGATTTTATTTATTTATTTGACAGAGAGAGACACAGCAGGAGAGGGAACACAAGCGGGGGGAGTGGGAGAGGGAGAAGCAGGCTTCCCGCGGAGCAGGGAGCCCGATGCGGGGCTCGATCCCAGGACCCCGGGATCATGACCTGAGCCGAAGGCAGACGCTTAACGACTGAGCCACCCAGGCGCCCCTCCACTAAGATTTTTCAAACACCTCAACTCCTCAGAACCTTGACAGCTAGTCCCAGTGAAAGCTGCGGAAAGGTAAACCTGCTTTGAGGATTATTTTGTGGTTGACGCTTCTACATCTTATTTCCTGCTTTGAGGAAAAAAAAAAAACACCACCACTTTCTTCCTTGGATGGAGCCTTCACCTTGTTAAAGAAAGGGAAAAAGACCTCATTGTTGGAATAGAACACAGCGACAGAGCTGATTTAGCTTACACTCAACGACGCCTTTAGAAATTCACACGTGAAATTCTTGAGAGCGAATGAACATGTTTAAACCCACCTAAAAAACTATGGTGTTCAGGTATACTCAGAAGACTGCCTCTAGCAGGCTAAGGGGTTAGAAGATGGGCAGCTGAACTGCTTGCTTATGCTTTATGCTGTGTGTGAAGGGCAGTACCACGATAAATAGGGAACCATCGACCACCTATGGCTTTAACCAAGAGCAGTGTTGAGGACACTCACCATCCTCTGCTCAGAGTGCTCAACCCCCACAGGCCAAGGGAGCAGCACTCCTGGTTGTTCCTTTTTTCCCTCAATAGAGACATCTGTCAGCTGGTACTGCTGAGACTGGGCTGGGGAGGGCTGAAGAGTGTGATCAATGTCCCATCACTTGTCAGCTGCTTCCGGGCTTTAAACCCACTCCCAAGCCATCGTAAGGAACCACAACCTGGATCATCCTCTAAGCAATAAAGCTAGTCAGTACCCAAAACAAGGAATAAAAAATACTGTGGTGAATGTGGGACCATACATGAGGTTTTAAAAGTAACATCGTCAGGGAATTAATTGATCCTGATGGGCGAATCATCACATAAATTGTCCTAAGGAGCTATTCTCAGGTGGAATTCCCTCTGCTACCCAATACATTCCTATCCATTGTCTCCGCCCCACCCCCCAAAAAAACCCACGAGTACCAGGGAATTCATTTGATTTTTATGCAAGAACAAGAAAAAACAAATTGCTACCTATTCGACCAATGCTGGAAGAGTGGTGGTAAATTTGACACGTCGGAGGTCCTGGTGAGAACAGCCAGACAGCAGTAGGTAATGGAGTTAATGACACCAAGAGGACGATTTGGACTCTAAGTGTAGAACAATTATTCAAGAAATTTAAAAAGGATATCGTTTATAAACTTTCAACCCGATTTGTATATCCAAAAACAGGTATGTTTCTCTAGAAGAGCAAAAATGAAACCTTCACTTAGTCCAGTTAAGTGCTATTTCCATCATATATATTACAGACAGGGAATTTTTTAAATCGCAGTAAATTCTGAACTAAAAAAAGGAAACACATCAATCATCCATCAGAAGCATAGCTAAATACACAAAGTGTTAAGCAACAGGAAAATCATGATTAAAGTTGTCCACCCAGGTGCATAAGAGACCTTATCTTTAAACATGGTGATGACAGATTAAAATTTCCAGTTGCTGTTAGAATAGAACTTGATGTGAGATATAATAGCAGGGCCAACTGAAAGGAAGCAATAGGTTGAAAGCTTATGGAGAAATCAGAAACAAACACCAACTAAATAGTTGTTAGAAACTAAATTAAAAAAAGAATCCTCATCCTACAGATAGTTCAATAAAGTAAAAATGTAGCTAATGACAAAAGTAAAAGATGACAATTATATTTCATCACAAATCCACCTTATCAAAGATACAGCTGCTTGGGAGAACAAAAAAGCAGAAGACTGCAGTGTCCTAACATTTGAGATGCAGGATCTCATAGGACAAATGAGGAGCCCTGTTCACAACCAAATGACATTTTGGCAAGATGGTGCAGAGGATTTATTTCTAACTGGCTGGAGGTCAGTTAAATATATTTTTTTTTCCATTTCCAGAGAGTTAATCTGCCATAGGCCCACAGTGTGCTGTTCAAACATACATGCCATTCTTAGTTTAGCAGAATGTGAAACTTGGCGCTATTCTGGATGAGATATTGGCATTAGGCCTTTAATGAGAAATGGTGAGATAAAAATGATGAATTCATTCTTGCCCGGGTAATGTAGTAGGAAACGACCACATTCCAGCTTCTGGTTTCTGAGACGTAATTCTGGAAGACAGAAACCTCTGGAATGCCCTTCCTGCTTAGTCTATAAATCTGAATAGTACAAATGCAGACCCCCAATTTTTAATGCCAACACATGCCAGTGATGTGATGAAGACCAACGAAACCCAATAGCACAAAGAGCCTCATACATTTTTATGCAGAACAGTAGGTGTTAATTTGATCATGCATTCATTCGACAAATATTTATTGGGTATCTACTAGGCACTCAGTATTATTCTGTTCTTCTATTTGAGTGTTCCGTGATATACCAGTTGACAAAGCAGACAAAAAACCCTGTGTGTGTGGAGTTTAATCCGGTTATTAGTGAACTCACTCAACAAAGCCACTGAACGACCAGCATCTTCCAGAAATTACATTTTACCAGACATTACTACCCACAGTGCTCAAATAGAGTCTAAAGTGGCAATGACCTATTAGCAACTCTGATTTTAAAGGGTTGCCATGGTGAAATGGTATAGAGTAGCTTCAATTTTAAGGACAATCCAGATTATCTAGTTGGGTCAAGTAACACACACTTAACTATATGGGAATGCTTAGTAGTTATAAACACTTTTCAAAACTTGCTAGTCTGCAAAATCCTATTAATCATACACATGTTATATAATGGCCAACTAAGTCACTACTAAGAGAACATGGGTGTTTCTTCCAACTTACACACTTCCCCAGTGATGACACTTCCCAGGACAAACATCTAAACTGGACCAGAAACACTAAGCCAAGAACAGAACATTAAGTTATGTGCCTGGTCTGAGACTGTCGTTAGTGCTAGAATATTCAGCTTTGGGCATCACCCTGGTGTGTGGGACAGGGGGTGCCCGGAAAAACATAAAGGGATGTGCGCTGTAGTTTTAAAATGAGTTTGTCTGATGGGGTGGAGGAGGTCTTGGAGTTAGGTCAAAGTTATAACCCTCAAGAGCAATAAGGGGCTGTTAGGATGATATTGTACTCATCTTTGAGTAAGACCACCACATACTGCTGCTGCTTTATTACCTGCTCGTGTGAATATGGCATTCACGTTCATGCTGCAGTTCTACATGTGAGGTGGGGACTGAGTTTGGCATTAATGAGCTTGATCAATAAAGTATTAATAAATGGCCAGGGAAGCTGCATAGGAGACAGAGTATCAGCAGGAGTGACGCTCACAGTGGGTGTTCTAAAAGGGGCTGCTCTTGCAGGCACCCGAAACCACAACGGACTAAGGGCCTGGCTCCCTGAGGATGTGGTGTCTCCTAAGCTTCCTAGGGTCAATCCTCATGTTTGCATGTGACTCCTCCCTCCTCCCAGGAAACAGTGCAGGACCTTACGTTCTACTGGTCTGGTATTAAACCTTGTCCAAGACTGGACTATGAAGTGCACACTGAATTCTTCTGGTCCAAGATCATGTCTAAGGATGTTGGTGATTTTCTTTCTTTCTTTTTTTTTTTTTTTTGAATTTTTGGAAATTTGAAAATTTATTGAATATTTAGTTTTCCTAATTTTCTTAATTTTTATTCCCCTTCAACCCTGAGAGTTTTACAAACACCACAGACAAAGTTTTAGGATTCACAATTTTTTTAAAAAAACTTAAAAGTTCATCAAATTTTTTACTTTTGCCGTTAAAACAAAAACATTTTCATATAATTATCTTTTCCCTTAAGTTGATTTTATTGTGATTTCCAATGAGTTATAAGGGATGTGGGAGACTGTAAAAAGCTGTAGAGCCTTAAGTCGATAGCCTCATCAAAGGGGGAACAATCAGATTTGTGTTTTGCTTAGAAAAATCATCTTTAACTTTATCTGGGTCTGCAGAGATGGCATGCTATATGTGAAGGAAGAAAACAGGAGGGCCCCAGTTAGCACTAACGCACTCTACAAGGGTTGGAAACTCAAATGTCTTAGGGGCCAGGAAGCAAATATAAAGCAGTCAGAGAAGAGGGGGCAGAATTTTTGCCTTTGAGGATTTCATGTCCAATTGTTTTCAGATCTGGTTTTTCTAAGACAAGCCAAAACTGGATTCGAATGTCAACTCTTTCATTTTTTTTTAAATGTTGGCAACTAATTCCAAAATTTAAAAACATTGTCCAAGCCAAACAAAATACATTTGTAGGCAAGATCCAAGCCTTGGGCCAGTAGGATGCACCTCTGCGCGATAGCGAAACACTGAAGGAACTGTCAGGAATTAGGAGTCAGAGCAGAAGAAAAGGATGTGGGATGAGTTATTGCCTAAAATGGGGTTCAGAGGCTTTGTGGTAAAAACTTAAAGCTCAACAGATTTCAATTTTGATATGCCAACAGAGGAAAAGAATTCCACAGGCACAGAGACATTCAATTAAGACTGCCTAGGTTCATTTCCTCAAGAACTGTGATTAAATTAAAACTTGAGATCAAAAATGTGGACTAAAGTAATTTTAAAAATCAGTTTTTCACAGTTTGGGATTTATTTTTCAACATATTCAAACAGAAGGAGTCATGGCTTAAAGTCAGGGGAAAGTCTATAATACATAATTAAGGTTGAATTTTGCATACCAAATGTAGTTAAGAAAATGGAACAAAGCAACACAATCAGCAATAAAGCACCAGGAGTACATGAACTTTAAAAAAGGGTTTGTCTATTAAAAATAAACCTATACAGCATGCAACATTTTTAAGAAGTACATAAACACATTAGATTTTGCTCTTCTGTCAAGTAGGAGATGCTCACCAATGAAATATGAGCACAAATGAAGGCACATTTGGGTTTTTCCTCCTCTTTAATAGTCCTCACTTTTGAAATTGGGCTGCAAATAGCACATCTAAATAGCACTTTTGAAAGGATGTTACACTACCATAGCATAACCTAAAAACAAATATTCTGAAGACCCTTCTCTACCTAGAAGGTAGACAATTTAAAAAGAAGATGTAAGGCTATTTAACAAGATTACTGTGGGGCCGAAAGTGGCTACTGTGGCTGATGCCCCACAATGAGTTCATGGGGATCTCAGCCCCCACCCCTATGGGGTCTGTTTTAGGGACGGGTGGCAGGCTCATGGGGCTCAATGACAAAGGGGGAAAGGCTTGTTGGGGGGCACCGAGGAGAAAACCTTTCTTGCTCCTTAGGACCATGAAAAGCCAAGTGTGAATTAGGGAACATGTAGTATTGTTTGCCACTGGAAGCCTCTTAGGACAATGAAGGGATGAGCCGTGGTATAAGTCAAAGCTGTGAAGACTGGGCTAAGAGAGGGAAGACCCCAGCCCTGACAGATGCCGCTGGGATGATGAACAACCCTGAAACCCTCCGCTTCCTCTGGATTTCCAGGTCTGTGAGCTAAAGTCCTTGTTTCAACCATTTTTACCATTTTGTTACTTTTAGCTTAAATGACTCCAACTGAAAATGCACTTTCTCCTGAAGAATCATTCCAATTCTTCCAAAACATTAAGAGTCAACTTTTACCCAGTGTGGCTTTCTGATAGGCATTGACTGTATGCACAGAAAATCGTACAGAACAACAAAACAAGATTCCCTCTCTCTTATCAGTTTCTTAAAATACCATAACCTCCTAAGAAAGATATAACTTATTTGGAAATGAATGTTAGTAGGCTAAATACAAATGAAGCCATTTTTATGACTCTGTCCAAAAGACATTCCCTTTTGGAGTGTCCCCAAAGGAAAACTTTCTAGGTTTGACCCAACCAATTTCATTTGCCAGTCTGGATACAGTCTTATACCAACCAGTGAACTGCTTAAGTGAATGGCAAGAGAGAACACACCAGTACCTAAGATGTTACTAAAATGTTACAGAACTTTCCATTTGCGAGGAGCACAATGAAACCACCATCTCAAATACTATAGGAACTTAATTTTCTCTTAAAACACTATGTATCTGCAAGAATTGCTACACTGTCAATAACCATCTTCCTGCCTATCAAGAAATAGTACTATTCAGACTGGCTGTATAGTAAACAATACTCATCATACAGTTACTAGTAAAGAAATATCAACATTACTGATTTCCATATTTATGTACGATGCTGCATTCCAAATATCTAAATATCATTTCACTGAGGTTTTGTTTTTTTTTTTTTAAAGATTTTATTTATTTATTTGACAAAGAGAGAGAGAGCGAGAGCAGGAACACAAGCAGGAGGAGTGGGAGAGGGAGAAGCAGGCTTCCTGCAGAGCAGGGAGCCCGATGTGGGACTCGATCCCAGGACGCTGGGGTCATGACCTGAACCGAAGGCAGACGCTTAACAACTGAGCCACCCAGGCGCCCCAAGGTTTTTTGTTTTTTGTTTTTTTTGAGATGAAAGTCACGTAACACAAAAGTAACTCTTTTAAAATGAACAATTCCATGATTTAGCACAATCAAAATGTGTAACCCTTCTATCTCATTCCAAGACGTTCTCATCACTCCAAAAGGAAACCTCATACCCTTAAGCAGTCACTCCCCATCCCTGCCTCCCCCCTCCCCCCCCACCCCGGCTCCTAGCAGCCACTGATCCATTTTCTGTCTCTATGGATTTATCTATTCTGGAGATTTCATATAAATGGAATCATATAATATGTGACCTTTTGTGTCTAGCTGCTTTCACTTAGCATAATGCTTTCAAGGTTCATTTCATAGAATTTTAATAAACTTAGAAATTATACCAGAAAGAATGTTGGTTTTAGAACTCCCTGGAGGGAGGTCTCCAGTATCGCTACACTCTGTATGGGCCCAAGCGAAGAAAAGTAATATTAGAGTTAAGGCCTTCAGGTCATAAAATGCAACTATACTAATACAGAGCAAGAGTATGTTAGGTAAGTAGCAGCCAGTTGGAAAAAAGATTGTAAGTGGGGATGCAGCGGGGAGCGATATGCCGCAAATACGTCAGTAGCAAACCTCAATGAGAAGTATGCTAAGCAGTCTTTTACATACTTTTTTGCAAATTTCAACTATTTCATAATAAAACATTTAACAATTTTTTAACAAAGTAAATAGTTTTCTTTGCTATCAAGTTCAATATAAGAAATGGTATTTATATTATCTAAAATTCTAAGACAGCGTTTGACGCCATTAGTGGGAATGTAATATTCCTGTCCCATATACGCTCTGAACCCCCATAGCACACTAGGAATTGGGTGTCTGTCTAGGATAAGGATGGGCACTGCCCTTCAGAAGGATACAGAAAAACTAGAGAGTGTAGCAAGAGAGAGGAGATGGAGGAGATTTAAAGAAACCATCCAGCCACTGAAGAAAGTTCATTAAGAAGAAATAAAGGTGGGCTCTGAATCAATATTTGAAAAGGGGATTAGAGATATTCTGCGTTGGGCAGAGATTAAAGTAGAATGGATTCGGCTCAGTATAAAGAGCTCCCAAGCAGAAATTCAGCAATGGCAGGTGCCTCCCACAAGCAGCAGCTCCTTGGCACTGGAAACTAAGGGCCAAGGGACACCCTCAAGCACCACAGCTCCTTCCCAGCCCCTTGGTCAGGGACTTCAGTCTATGTGGACACACAGGGCCCCAGGCACAGCCATAACCCTCTGTTGGGACCATTTGGAACTTCTCGTTAATTTTAGAACAAGGGACCCTACATGTTTATTTTGCCCTGAAAACTGCATTGCCAGCCCTGTGTAAGTACAGAAGACAGCTTCTTATCTGATAACACAGGCAGTGGTCTAGGCTCACCAGTTCACATAAAAGGACAGTTTGATCAGGGAAACATAAAACTGTGATGCGAATAGATTTCAAATTTAATGCTTTAACTTAAATCATATCAAGGTACATTCATTTATCAATCTTGTGACACTGGGCCAAGGCTATTAAAAAAAAAAAAAAATCCTAGATTTAGAAAAACCTTTTTAGTTCTCGGTTCCAGATTTAATTTAACAACACTTTAACAATCTGCCTTTATCAGTAGATTTCCCAAAGCATCCCATTTGTTTTTTAAAGAAACAACTCACTTTTTGAACTCCTATCTTAGCAGTTATTTAAATGATATAATTTTAAGAAGAAGAAAACCTACAAAAACAAGTTTAAGACTCTCATTAACACAAAATCTACCTGGTGGGAGCAGACATGGAGCTGGGGAGGGGAGAATCCTAGAGTGTCACCTCTGTCTCCTAGTGGTGAGCAGGAGATGCCTAGGGTATCAGCAGTGCATTTTAGCGAGGTAACTGAGAGCTACTGACTTCAGTGGGTCAGGTTCATAGACGTTGGCCATACCTCTGTAGAAATATTAGGCTTATTACAATGGCTTCTGTCTGAGTCGTCCCGTCAAGGCCAAGGAGCATGGCTCCACTCCCTTGGGAAAAGAAGCACGAGCTTCCTTGGGACAGGGATATAAACTCCCCGACTGATGGGCATTCCTGTCGCCAAGTATCAGAGAAAGAGGTAGGACTCTGAGGAAGGAACTGGAACTCAAAAGCAGAGAGAGAAAGAGCTCGATCATAGGCTATGGAATTCACCTTTCTCTCCCGACCCCTCTTCCTGGGTCGAGCAGTCCACACATGTGTGATGTCCTCCCCGGCAGGAGGACGGGGCAACTTCAGTCACAGGGAAACAGGCAGAAAACTAAACAAGGTGTCCCTAGAGTCACCTGCAGGCTGACCACAAGGAAACAGTTCGGTAGGACCAATTATCCAGTCGCCTCTTCCTGGGTGTCCGTGTTCATGGTGTTGCTTCTACACCCTGTTTGGGCCAGGGCGGTAACTCCCACCACTGGCTCCGAGGCAGCAGAGGTAAATTCGGGGAATCTCACGGACTCTAAGGAGACTGTAATGCTGCAGTCCTTCTCCCCCACGCGGAGTTTCTACCTGCACTCCCTGCCAAGGAGCAGAGGCTCATTTTATTCGGGGAACGCACAGGGCTGCCTTATATCCTCTAGCTGGTATCTCACTAGAGAAGTCTTCTAGTGGATGGGGGGCCAGATGAATGGAGTCCAAAATAGAAAGAGGAAAGAACCACCATTTGCCGAGCGCCTCTTACAGGCCTGCTAGCACACTAACCTTTTCCATGGAATCAGATTAAGACAGCTCCAACAGCTCTGTGGGTTAAGTGAGTCCCTCCGTAGGTAAGAAGAAATTGAGGATAGAGAGATGAAGCAATTTCCCTAAGTCACATCCAGAGATGAGATCTGAACCTGCATCTAATTTGAAACCCGGTGCTCTCTGCTCTCTGCCTCCACGGTCTCTGCCTGTCTCAGGTGGTGAAAGTCTAAGAAATACGATGGGGATGTTTGATCCGTTAAATCATAAATGTCAGCAAACAATGTGGAAAGCCACAAGGCCTCTCCAGAGACAATAACCAATCAATCTGCAATCAGTTATTTAAATAATTACCGGAGATGTCCGTTAATGGAGCCTGGATAGAGTTCTGTACAGTAATTTCTATGTCATTCAGTGTTTTTATTGTCTCTACTCCCCTACTCCAGAAATTTGGAAAGCTTTTTTTTTTTCCCTAGAAAGAAAGTACTGCATAGAGAATAAAGCCCATAAAGAGAGGGTAAAAACAGGAATGACCAGCACGATCAGACAGCTTTGCTAGTTTATAAACGCTCTAGAAATCCCACTGTGAGAAAACATGGTCTCAGCTCCACATCCAGTTCACCAGGACGAAGGTTAGCTAAACAAGAACTTATTTTACTATGCCTGCATTCTGAACTTAAGGCTAACTAGAATGCCTACTTTAATTTAGGTAATTAGAGTATTAGTCCCTGAAAGAAAATTCTCTAAATTCAACTGCAATTAATGGATTTGAAATGGCAAGTTTGCTTTAACCCAGAGAACATGAATATTTTATGCCTGCCGTACTCTACTATAATGATAAGAGTTCTACTGTATATATAATGCTACCTTAGCCCACACCAAAATTTGTGTGAAATTAAGGCAATATTATGAAATGGAAAATACACTTCATTCTCCAAGGAAATATACATGAAGGCAAATATCTGCAATTAATGTCCAAGTTTTTTTTTTTTTTTTTCCTTTTCTAGAACTCCTAATTTCCCTTTGATCGAATAATTGGATTCAGAATTACTGGAAGGCATCTCTGGAGTTCTCCTGCTCCCCAAACATTAAGTTACAAGTCACTTTTCAACACCCTCAAACTTCAATGAACACAGAATGTTGAAACATCATTTCAGCTTTTATTTCGCAAGTCCTCCCGGGCTACTCTCCTTTCCTCGTGGGGTTCCCACACACCTCAGTCAAATGGGTATCAGGTCCAGGCAGCAGAGCAACCTGAGCCCGTGTAAACTGTGGATACTAGACTCCCTGCTGAATGGAGGAGGCTAGAGGAAAGCATGTATTTGCCCTCCTTGATAGGAAAAAGGCAGGAAAGGTGCCAAGTGTTTTAGACTTTACCCACATAGTGATTCAATTCAAGGGGGAACAGCTAGGATTTGGTTTTACTAGGCATTTTGGTGAATGGCTATTTACAAGATCTGGCAGTATGTGGCCCCTGCCTCCTGCTTGGCCTTATTTCATGTCACCCTCTCCTCGTTTGCCTGATCTGGTCACCCTGGTCATCTTTCACCAAGTTCATCATCTCTGCACAAGCTGGGCCTCTCTGCCCCGCATGGCCAGGCTGAATCGAAGACGTCACTCATGTTTCTTTCTCAGAGGGGCTTACTCTCCTCCCGAATCTAAATGAGGACCCCTGTTTATTACTTTCTGTAGAGCACAAAAGAGCACTTTTTTCCTTCAGAGCACTTCTCACAATTTGTGATTTTACTTACACCTGTGTCTTCCTCACCTATTAGACTGGGAGCTTCACGGAGACAAGAACTCTGTCTTGTTGACCTGGTATGCCTGGCACAGAGCAGATGCTCTACTTATTGAATAAATGGAATAGGGCAGCTTTTGGACCTGGATGACAAAGCGTGGTAGGAGGCGGGCCCTGTCCCCACTTTTGCATGGAAGCAGGTGCCACTCCGGCCCAATAACTGGAAGCACCCCAGGACCCTGAGAAAGCAGCACCACTGCTGTGGGCACTGGGTCCCTCACGTTGGCTGGTGATACTAGGGAGGATTCCTCAGTCTCTTGGGCGGGGAATGAGGGGAAACCCGTGAGCCCACTACATGGTTACCGGCACTGGAAAAGTGATTTAAGGACCCCTGGGACACAGCCCTTTGGGGACTCCCAGTAATATCCCAGGGGAATATCTGTTCTAACTGGCTAACAACTATTTAGTCTGAAGACAGCTGAAGTACATGGGTATTCAGATTATGCCAAGAAGCCTGAGCTGTTATATTTAATTATTGCTAATTAACTATAGAAAGCACTGCTCAGAGTTATTTTAAGTGCAAAGTTCTGTGTTTTTGACATTAAAAAAAAAAATCCATCCTAAAAAAATATCAAAAATGTCTCATAGTCACTCCTTACCTAGTAACAATTTTCATGAGCACTAAGTAAAAACGCCAACTTTTTTTTTTACTTTAAAGAGATCCTGAGAGCTCCAGCAAGCCTACCATGCAAGGGGCTGAGAAGCCCATTAATCAGAACAATCTATAACGTTTTATGTTTCCCAAATATAGTGCTGTCCAAATCGTGTCCTCTAATCTGTATTCTACTTTTCTATTAGATGTTAAATTTCCAGTGCATGCCATTCTCAACTCACCACTCAGTTCCACTGACAACTACAAGAATGAGAAGCAAAAACATTAAGAAAAATATGTGAGGAATTGATAGCTCCTAGGGAAGCAAAGCAAGGTTAGAGACTAAGCAATTTGGAAGCCTTCTGTCCTTCTGACCTTGCATATCGCAGGCAGATGAAAAAGTGAAGAGAGCTGGCAGAATTCGGACCCCAGATCCATTCATCCAGTGAAGAGAGTAGAGTCATGAACATATTGAGTTTCTAAAGACCCAGCTAACATTCACAAATGGATAAGAAGTCTCAAAATCTGTTATAAATTAGTCCTCCTGGGGGTCTATTACTGAAAAGATACTTTGAATGGGATGTTCTCATTTCAAGTAACAAACCTCTTACGGCTGACCAGGTTCCCTAAGGGTGAAGATTAAGGCATTTTGCTATTAAAAAGTTAGGCCAAAAAAAGCATCTTACTCCCCAGTCTAATGGGCATCTCCTTCACGGTCTGCCACAGTGTACCTGGGCCAGAAGGGCTGTGGGGCCAGGCCTGTGAATTTGCACCCTAACTACAAATTCCGACTGGATGGTTCTATGGCTCACCAGACATGAAATCCTCCAAGAAAACCTGCATTTATGGAATGCTTGCCTTGGCTTACACAGTACAGTGGTAACTTCTGATGAACATGAGCTCAGGAACATAATCGAGCACAAATGTCGATGGGAAAAGTGTAAATGTGGTAAGTCAAGGTCTCTCCTGATCTTGAAATGAATCTGGGGTGAAAACATTCTAATATACCTTTTGGATTCTCCATTTAAGGAGTGCAAGAAGAAAAACTAAGTTTTCTTGGGTTTGGCAAGAAGGTCTTCTTTGTTTTTAAAAAATGGTAAGCAAATGCAAGCTACAGGATCAAATTTAAGATTATAATTAGACATGAAGCTGAAAATAGTGATGACAAACCCACATTGCCTCAAAAATGTTGACCTAATTTTCTTTCTTGGCTTTAAAATTTTTTTGATTGGGTAAACAAGGAGTTCTATTTTCTGTTATATAAAAAATTAGGAGGCAGTATCCTCTCTTTCATCTCAATTAGTAGAGTAAAAAAAAAAATAGCAGAGATTTGGTTTGGGATCAGGAGATTTGCTTGTCAATCTATTAACAAGCACAACTGGGCATGTACATGTATCTACAATACTATACTATTGATGAAATAGTTAAAATTCACGTGGGCCCAGAAATTTCTGAAGTGGGTAAACACACACACACACACACGCTCTCTCACTCACTCACTATAGCTAAAGACAGATCAATCTACCAATAGGGCAAACTGTTAGGAAAAGAGCCATTTAATTTAAATCCTACACACCCGGTAGTATTAAAAAAAAAGGATAATATTAGAAAGACTACGTTTCCTGTATGAGAATAAACCTACTTTACTTTGACCAGAAGGATATTCTCACTACAAGTAGGAACTGGTTATTTGGGAGTTTATTGTAATTCTACAGTCAGAAAATTTGGCTAGGTTAAATGTAATCCTCAGGCATATCAGATTCTAGAGTTAAAATATAGATTAACATAAATTAAAGCAGGACAATTTAAAGGAATTGACAAAAGCAAGGTTCTGCTAATTTAGTGAATATCTAAGACTAATCCACTTACAAGCTCTTGTTTCATTTTAAGTGAAATTAAGTACAGATCTTAACTGGAGTTTAGCTGTATCAGTGGTTTTAAAAAGGATCCACAACTACTAACCAAATAAAAAGTGACAAAGTTAATTAGAAAATTAGGGCTTACAGTGTGGTTTACTGCTGCACTAATTCATAATCATGTAATACAGAAACTGAGAACGCCTTTGGGGAAATTACAGGTGTTATTTTATACTTTTCTAGAAGTTCCTGGAAATAACATTTGCCATATTTTGAAAGATAATTTTTAAAAAATTTTTTTTAGATTTTTATTTATTTATTTCAAAAAGAGAGAGAGAGAGACAGAGAGTACAAGCACAATCTGGGGAACAGGGAGGGGGTGGGGGAGGGGCAGAGGGAGAAGCAGGCTCCCCACTGAGCAGGGAGCCCGATGCAGGGCTGGATCCCAGGACCCTGGGATCATGACCTGAGCCCAAGGCTGCCGCTCAACCAACTGAGCCACCCAGGTACCCATGAAAGGTAATTTTAAATTGCCCCCTTGATCCTAAAACAGAATATTTTTATAAACAATAAGTCGGTCAACCCTTATCTCTGTATAGTCAATCACTTTCCCTTAGAATTTGCAGATAAGTAAAAAGAGGGGGTGGGTGGGGCTGACTGAATTTCATCATAGGTGTGGGCAGCTTACTTTATTTTCTGATGTGGTTTCCTAAGAAAATGTTTCTTCTGTTTAATTCCCTGAATTTTGGGGCG
This sequence comes from Neomonachus schauinslandi, assembly GCF_002201575.2. NCBI lineage: Eukaryota > Metazoa > Chordata > Mammalia > Carnivora > Phocidae > Neomonachus > Neomonachus schauinslandi. Next base: position 14,484 of record NW_025409331.1, read on the forward strand.
CAGGAGGAGTATGGTCACCAGACTATAAAAATTATACTGTTAAAGTAAGAATTATAGGGGCACCTGGGTGGCTCAGTTGGTTAAGTGACTGCCTTTGGCTCAGGTCATGATCTCAGGGTCCTGGGATCGAGCCCCACATCTGGCTCCCTGCTCAGCGGGAAGCCTGCTTCTCCCTCTCCCACTCCCCCTGCTTGTGTTCTCTCTCTCTCTGTGTCTCTCTGTCAAATAAATAAATAAAATCTTTTTTTTAAAAAAAGTAAGAATTATATTTTACTTCAGCCTGTCTTTCTGTTGCAATCAAATAAACTTAAAAATACATTAACTTAGGTCTGTGACTAAATTAATGTCAGAAGTGTATGTGTATGCACTCTGCACATTTATACAGACCTGTTTTCAGCACCGCACAGAGCAAACAGCCCTTTCCAAAGAACTCGATTTCGGAGTATTTTAATTCAGCTAGAAATGGTAGTCATTCATGTTAAAAGAACTTTTCATATATTGGGAATGATAGCTCAGTAAGGATTTTTTAAAAGAAAAAAAAAAAGATACTTGGGAAACCAGGAACAATGAGCTATAATCAAATTTGTAGTGTGGCTCATTTCTGAAAATGGTAACCCTGTGTCATATTAAACTGCTCAACATTTATTTCTGGTAAATATATATAAGGAAAGCAATCAGTATAGTTCTCCCAAGCCCCCTACAGTCCTTAATTCCCTAGACTATTAAACTTAACATACAGACAACTTTAATCAGGAATCACTCAACTGTATTTATTGACATCATTCAAATAACCCCAAGCCGGGCTAAAACCCAGAAAGGGCTTAAGGAGTTTTCTTCCTTTTTTATTATCTGTCACCACTTTAAAATCATAGGCCAGTTGTATAATAGAGACAATATTTTTTAATGGAAGTTTTCCTTTACTGAATTTCAACATCAGTAAACATCACAGCATAATCACTGAACTGAATATAAGAGAATATGTTCACGCTTTCCCAAGACTTTCATTGTAAAAGCATACTGCTGCTCAAGAAATCCCAGATCACTCACAACAGACTGTACTATCCCTGGCTATAGCTGGGGAACCAAAGCACTTCACACACCCAACTACATGCTCACGAATAAGCAAAGCTTCTGTTGCTTGCCCACTTTGGAGCCTAAAGATACCTTGCCATTATCTAGAAGTATAAAAGCTGAAGGCCCCCAGAAGGATCTAGTGCATCCTGAGTGGCAGTTTTAATAAAAACTGTACTGATTCATTATGGTAAAAATTTACACCAATGAGGTGTCTCCACACATCTATATCATTTATACACACTCAATTTTAAAAAGGTAACTGGCACAGTTTTAAAGCAGACTCTTAAAAGGTAGAAGAGAATCAAATAAGGCAGAAAAATCAGTGAGACTAAAAAAAAAATACAGATGATGCAATAAGCCAAAACAGTCTCCTAAGGTTACTACAAGCAGAAATCAAAGAAGCAGCCATGAGATTCTACTGCATATAGGAATTGCCTGGGATGCTTGTTAAAAATGCAAATTTCTACACTCATAAGCCCAAGATTCCAGATTCTGTGGCTCTAGACTGGAAGTGAGAACTGCACATTTTTAATAAGCACCTAAGATAAGAGTGATATGGACATCTCAGAGTGCATGCTTTGAGACAAACACTGAGGCTTCAACAAGTACAAGAAAAAAGCCCCTCTAGACCAACCGTATTTCTTTCCCAAGATTCAAAAGTCACATGAGAAGTCAAGTCTTATGAAAGGGAAAAAGGTGAAGGGGACAGAGAGATAGGAAAGCATCAATTATGGTGAATCACTCTTCAATTTTGAGAAGGTACAATAATATTTGTATTGTTCAAATTATCAATCCAGGGGCTATTCCAGCATTAGGTTTGCCAAATGGAATTAAGTGTATTCATTTATCCACAGCCATATTTACTAAGTGCCTACCTTTGGCAAGAATGGCAGAGATTCGATAAAATAGAAGACACGCCTTGCCCTAAAGCGACTCTCAACCTCCAGACAAAGAGAAAGCGGGCACCAGGAAGTACAGTAGGATGAAAGCCACATGTCCCTAAATGTGGTACAATACAGGTCTCCGGCGTTCACGACAAGGAAGAGCTGTCCTCCCGAATCGGTTACGGAGGAGGCAAGCAGCAGAGAGCCTTCGTGGAGGTGACATTTATGGTACATTCTTGAAGGGCACACAGGTTGTGAACAGGATTCTTGCATGCAGGAAAGAGCACTCCAGGGCCATAAACAGTCTGCCCAAAAGTCTGTCGAGAGAGCCCTGACAATCTGAATAGCTAATATCAGCATCCAGTGCAGTAATAACGAGTCAGCCAGGCTCAAACTCCACCAAAGGAAACTGTATAAATGAATGTGGAAACACAGCCCCCTTCTCAGGAAACAGAAATTCCAACTGCTGGTTCTAAACTCCACTTAAAGGAAAAAAAATATATGTGTATCTCCAGCTCAGACCTCTCCTTTGAATTCCAGACTCCTGTCCAGCTTCCTTTGTGGCATCTTCCCATGGAAAGCTGGTAGCATCCCAGGTTTACTTAACATCAGAATCCAGCCCCTGCCATTTCCTCCCACTTCCCCTGGCCCTGCTCCCTGGGTTGATGTCAGCTCCATTCAGGTGCTCCAGCCAAAAACCCGCCTTGTCCTTGACTCTTCTTTCTCCTACCTGCCATCCAGTCTACCCACATGTACTCAAGATACGACTGTTATTCCCATCTTGCTTCCCATCCTGTTTCAAACCTCTCTCATCTCTCACTTGAATTACTGCATTCATCTCTCTGCTGGTCTCCCTGCTTCTGTCTTTGCCTTCATTCAGCCCGTACCCATCACAGTAGCCAGATGTCTGACAAAGTAAGCCAGATACAAAAGGCCACACGTAGTGTGATTCCATTTATATGAAATGACTGGAATATGCAAATCTGTGGAGTCAGAAAGTAGATGAGTGCTTGCCAGGGCCTGTGAAGGACAGCTGGAGATACACATTTGGGAATCTGAAAATGAAAACATTAATACCATGAAACTAGAGGAGATCACCAAGGGAGTAATTACTATAGAAAAGAGAGCACATCCAACCTAAGAGTCCTAGAGCATGTTAATATTTATAGGTCAGAGGGATGAGGAGCAGCCAGTGAAAAAGACTGAGAAGGAAACACCAATAAGGTAGGAGAACCAAGAATGGAATCTTAACAAAAGGAAAAAGTTCTCATGGAGGAAGGCACGGTCAACTCTGCCCAGCGCTGCTGATGTGCCATGTAGCGGGGAGGACTGAGAATGAAGCACCGGGTTGAGGAACCGGGACCGTGACCAGCAGTCATTCACAGACCACGGATCCTCCCTCTGGCCCCCCGGCACCCGGCCCCCCACCCCCGACACACCCTGTGCCGGAGGGAGGAGGGGCGCGCCTTTCCCAGGGCTGCTTTGCAAAGGCGCAGGGTGAGCGGAGTGGGGGGGGGGGGGTCAAAGGCCCGACTGCAATGGGTTCAGGAGACAGAGGGAGGAAAGGGATTATAGTCAGGGGTAAATCCTTTTGAGGAGTTTAGCTATAAGGGGGTGGAGAAACAGCTGTAGTGGGCAGTGGGGCAAAGAGAGGGATTCCTGTAAGATGCGAGAAATAAAAATGTAAAGAAGGAAACAGGATAACGGAGAGGGCAGGGAAATGCTGGGACAGGTTGGAGGGAGACAGAATTACACACTTATCTGTCAGACAGCCTGCAATTAAAATATAAGTCATCTACTGATGTATGAAAAACAAGTAAGGATATGCTATCCACGTCCCACCCCCAGGAGACACAAAACCCATCATTTAAAAGGATCTGGATCTACTTTTCAAGGCTGAAGATACTGAACTGATTGTACAGGGAGGGTCAGGGTTAGGCTCTGGGCTTGGAGTCGTAAGAGCCAGGTTCAAAGACCATGACAAGTTACAACATCCCAGAAATTTCTTTTGACCTCCCCTTTACATCCATTAAATATGGATTAAAAACGACCTGTCCTTTCTACCTTACGGGATTGATGAGATAATCAGATGAAATATGCAAACACTGTAACTCTTGGGTGTCGTATCCCTGTAATGCGTTTTTAGTGCTATCAGAGAAGGAGGAATTGTATATGCTTGGTCTGATTCCAATACCCTACACTTTAGCTCCAAGGGGGGGAGGGAAACAAAGGCAAAATCAAACATTTTTGGCAGAATAAGTATGAAAAAAATAGCTTTCTGATACTGTATTTCAAACACAGTAAGTTGTACAGGAATTATGCCCTAATTTCCACCTTTAAAAAACTCAACAACCAAAAATCTTTTAGTTTAGATTCAGCTGAGCCTGGGGCAAAAATAAAAAAAAAAAGTACACTAAATTTGACTGAAGGCATGAAGCCAGCCCATGCTTACAAAAAGATGTGACCTAGTATCTTTCCATAAATCTCTCTTACTCTTCATGGTCCCTACCACCTGCCAGGATCAACTCAACTCAAAAGACTATTTCGTCCTTAACTTCTTGCCCAATAATGGACATTGATTAGTCAGTGTTTAAAAGAAGGGTTTTTTTTTTTTAAGTTATTATCTTCATTTATTTTTAACTGAGGCTGCTTCGTGTATGGACCATAGTTCTTCTTAAAGAAAACACACCTTACAAGGAATCTTGATCAAGCCATTAACTTGTCTCCTGATTTTGTCAGGTCAAGTACGACACGGAGGTGTGGGCTCACTTTTTCTAATAAGAATAAGAGTATCTACGTATATCGAGGAACTGTTAACAGAAAGAATTCTGAGATGGAATTTACAGTAGACACCAAAGCTGAGCTGCCCTCATTGCTCAAGCTCCCCCTCAAATTTGGGCTGAACATTTTGGTAAGAATCCAGCTGGCCATGAGACCTCACAAGATTTTAAAGGAACGTGCAAGAGACAGAATACACAAGGAAATACACACACATCTATATATATGGACATATACATACACTTTTCCTTTAAAATATGTCTTTATCTCTCTATACATGCATCACTTGGCAGAGGAATCAGAGCTTCCTTGTGAAATCAATATGTATACCATATACAATTAAAAGGAAAAAAAGAGCTTAGTTATTTCTATTTATAAAGGTATCTTCACATTTATGACATATCGTTTGTAGACCAATAACATATTAGATACTTTATTCAGAATCCTAATCTCCCACTAAAACCTCAGTTACTCCCTAAAATAATTCCACTTTATAATGACCTACATTATAGAATTTATAGGAACAGATTACTCTGATGGGTAAGCATAGCCACCTAAAGCTCCCTCAGTCACAAACTTCAGCATTATTGGGGAAAGGATTTATTTTGAGCAAGTGATATTTTTTTTTTAAGTTAAAACACATTTAAGGCGCCCAAGTCATTTAAGCATCAGTTTTAATTTATTTTTAAAGAAAGTTTTATCATGATACATAGTACCCTAATTACCCTGGTAAGTATTAACAATATAATTAATGTCAGTTAACATTAATAACATTAACTAATCTTAATTACTTAGGGTCATCAATATGATTACCCAGCAATGGACTACATTATAAAATCTTCACAAACTTAGGATTATCTGAGGAGTGTGGAGCTTCTCACCCTCACCCTATTGGAACCAGGCTACACTTTTTCTCAGATGATGGCATCTGCCTCTTATAGCTTCTCTGCCTCCCGTGCCCTTTGGGGAGGCGGCCAGTCATGTCCTGCTCCTGACAGCAAGTCTGTATCTAGCAGGCTCCCCCAACTCCATGCAGCTATCTATGCATTCTCAAAGCAGTAGAATTAGAGCCCTGTGCCCAAAGTGAAGCGCCTCTGTCCCAACCCAGCCGCATGGCCCCGGACAGACAACCCACGGAACCCCTTTAGGAATTCGTGTCCCTATCCATACAGTGAAAGAACTGGCCTGAGTGATCTCTAAGTCCCATCCAACCTTAAGACTCTGTGATGAATCTTGTTAATGGCTGGGGAAATTAATATCTAAGTTCATCAGAACTGTGCCCAAAGAAAGAACAGAGAAACTCTGACAAACGACCTCAGAGGTTCCTATACTTTGTGCATGGAATTTATAGTCTCCTATTTTTGCTATGTTGTGGACATTTGGGTCTTCTAGGCTCTTTGTTATATTTCTAATAAGTGAGGTTCTTATTAAATGGGAAAGAATTACATTAAGAGCTTTTTAAAAAAGAAAATTAAATATGACTCACATATACTTCTTCCACATAAAAGAATTCAAGAATTTTTTCAAAAATCCAGAGTAAATTATTCCTTTATGAAAACTTTTGCTTCTAAATGCATTTCCATTTGATAGATCAACAAAATGATGCTGTATACTAAAAAATGATTTACCTATAACTACATCATGACCATCAACCAAGCCAGCAGAGAAGAGCTCCTGAGATACGCCATCTGCCGTATCTGTCCAAATGTGAAATGAATATGTATTAGTAACCATAAAATAAAAATCAACAACCCAGTACAATGTAAAAGATATTTTTCATTTAAAAAATCACCCACGTGTGTTTTAATTCAACAATTCAGATTCTATCAGAAGGAAAGATCAGAGGCAATGTGAAATATATTTTGCCATATACAATTTGCATCTTGGTGTTTATTCAACAGAGGTTCTATGAAATTATGATTTCATTTTTGGTGAACCAAAAAACATTTGCCCTTTGGCTACCACCTGACTTAATCCTCAAATGTACCTCTGTAAGTTAGCTCGTAACGGGTCCCAGTGACACTGCTTTTTTTTCTTGCCAAGGTCAATTCCATCCATCATCAATCCTTTTCTATCATTAGTAGCTACTGAGTCAGAATTTATGGCAAAGGTTGAACAGGCAGCACTTGACACAACCTTATATTTGGTACAAACAGCCTTTGAGCTTGTTGGACTATTAAGATGAGCTATTTAAATTTATGCTATTAAGAAACTCCTTTAACATGACATTGATCATTTGATAGCAACAGATTCATTCTCTTAGAAAATGTGGCTGGATAAAAGAATGTAGTTTCTCAATGAGAAGTGACAGGAGTTAGAAATCTCATAAAGATGGGACTGAACAGGCTGTAGCAAGTGAATATAACCAAAATCACTTAATTGAAGGGTTGTGAATGAACATGGTAATAAGTGAGAAGTTTGTTCGAAGACTTTGTAAAGAGAAAGTGATAAATGGCCATGTGCTCAAAAGCACCATTATGAACCCCTATGTTTCTACAAGGGAAAGGACATGGTCCCCACGGCCTTCTGACATTATCACAAATGTTCAGAACTACAACTGGCTCAGCAGCTGGTAATAACCTAGAAGGTTTGCCTTGAGTGTCTTCCAAAGTCAGTTAGCACCTCAACATATTGCTGCTGAATCAAACAAGCATCTAAATTGAACTGCAGTTTGCTATGCCTAAGGCTGCCCTCAGAGTGTGCGCGCGCGTGCGTGAGTGCTCATGTGAGCGGGTCGCTGATGGTAAAATTATCTTTCACATTTGTGGGCTTTAATGTGCTTAGCCCAGTGTCTGACACATAGTAATCACTCCATCAGTGGTAGCCGTGATGATGATGCTCAGCCAAGGATCATCTGAAATGTACCTCATGCTCTAGCGCACTCTCTTTCTCCCTTTCATACACGGCCCAATTTCCAGGATCTCCAATAAAAAATTTGACAGCCACTGTATACTTGTTGTACGTCCAGAGACGTTGTGGTATTCCATCATTTTACTCATCCCATTTTATCATGAATGATGTGGAATAACATGAAGGAAATGGAAAAGAAAAAGGTATCTTTCTCAACTATGAGATTCCATACAAGGTGGGCTTATGTTGGGGGCTTGTCCTTACTATTAGAAGTACAAAAAACACCTTATAAAACTCTCTCAGGGATAAAATGATCCCATAGCATGGTATCTAGGGTCAGAGGCTCTACTCTGCATGCGATGTAGCTTCATGAAGTCGACTGGAACATTCTAGGCTCACAATGTCATCCTCCTGGATGCCACCAGAAACTTCACTACAAAAAGCGTATTGAATTAAGGTGTCTACCTAGTAGGCACAGGGCACACAGCAGGCAGTGATTGCATTTCTATGGACTGATCATCTATTAAAGCATCTGGATGTGTTACCACCACCTCTAAAGTATCAATAAGATCTTACACCTGAGTAAGGATCTACACTCACAGAACGTAGTTGAAAATGGACTAATCAAGCAAAGCCACATTGCGGGCTAGCACTAAAACAGTACCAAAGCAAAGGACGTTCCCAGTGATTAAAGTTTACAGCATCTCTGGTTATTCTCAGGACTCCTGAATACCCCCATGAGTTTCATTCAAACAGCACAAGGGCCATGCTGGCCATTTCTGGCCCAAAAGAGAAATATTCCATGTTTGTGTACCATTAACCAGTTAATCTGTATGCATGTAAGTAATGTATCAGTAATAGTTTAGAACAGAAACTGGGAGGTAATTGGTAACATTTTTCTGTAAGCTGCTTAATGTTCCTAATGTGTAAACAGGGTTAAATCATCATAAATAATCATATATGCTCTGGTTTCCAGAATATACAGCAACATCATAAATGCAAAGGGCTTGCTCTCAAGCGAAGACAGAGAGTATCTGCTCTGTTTGTGTTACACGCCCTATGCCGTACGACACGTTTCTGAGCGCGTACAGCGCAGACACAATGCACATGCGCGCACAGTGCAGACAGCATCGGCAGCCACAGAGGGATGGCGATATAGCCGTGGTGGTTCCGTTACTAACGGCCGGTGCTCACGGCCCAGGGAAGGCCGACGCTGCGGCTTCCATCTGGGAAACAAAAGCAGACTCGACCCACGACGGCGAACGAGGCTGCCAAAGCCAGCGCAAAGGGCCAGGTGATGCCGAGAGGGCCATTTTCTCCCCCAAAATCCTCAACTGGGAAATTCATTTCTTTGTTATCTCTGGAAATTCAAATTAATTTTTACTGCCACTGTCAGTTTTAGATCATTAGACGGGGAAAAAACCCTTGAGAGAAGAATTTGTTCTTTTAGTCACTGTATTTGAAACATTTATTATATAATTACTAGATTTTTTTTTTTTTTTTACTTTTTTAAAAAACCACAGCAGTCACTTTACTTTTAGGTTTGCACTTTACAAAACCACAAGGGAGAAGTCCTTGAGGGAGAGAGGTGTGGGAGTGGGGGACAGTAAAGAGGGGTATAATTCCTAGATTTTTATCATAACTATTGGCTGGTCAATATTCTTATATTATGACAAAATAGAGAGCTTTTGGATAATAGAAACTGGTGCTGTATGATTTCATAGACTGACTCAAAACTGCCCAAGATGGATGTTCCCAGAAAGAAAGATCAATTAGCAAATTTATCAGGGCCTTATTTGCCTATATTTTGTAACAAGTACTTCATATGTTACTTTAATTCAAATATATTGGGAATCATTAAGTCTTTATGCTGACCGGGGACTAGACATCAGGGCCAGCGAGTCTACGCCCACTTTGGGCCCAGGAACGTGTTCTGTTTGGCCAGCAGTGTTGTTTTTTTTAAAAGACTGAACGTGAGCAGACAGAACTGTCTGGTTTCCTGGAGTCCCCACCGTTTCCTCTGGTTCCTGTACACATCTGAGTTTGTGTCTTCTTACATTTCTAACAGCAGGGAGGTCAAAGCAGGTAACCCCTCGACCAAATATCACACCTTGAAGTTTCAGATTTTCAAAATTTTAGCAACTATGATTTATTTAATCAAATCAAAATTTACATGGAGCTCTAATACATGAAATAATTAGAGTGTTATTAGCTTAATGTATATTAACATACTCAAATGTATGAGCCTAATGTATTTTAATAATATCATGCATTTTAGAAGATTTTCAATATAGATAGTGAGGCTGCTTTCATGTACTCAAAAATCTGAAACCAGAGGTCAGGGAGAACGATTAAGTCTCAGCATTAGCATCTGATTTTCACCTTTTTTGGGTTGTTCTGGTTATAAAGAGTAGAAATAGCGATTTTTGCGTAACTACTAATCTTGTGGTTTCCAAAGGCTGTTCATATATGTTACTTATCCATTAAGTAACCAAAATTACTTGATATTCTCCTGCATAGCAGGCACTCAGTCAAGTGCTAAAGATACCAAGAAATGAGACATGCTTCCATGAACTCCAGGCAACCGGGATCCAGGAAGGCAAGCAGTCTAGCCTTGAAGCTGTGAGAATGACATCATTCCTACCAAGCTCTATGGATGAGAGTAGAGAGGTAAAGTATAGCACTTTCTTGTGTGACATCTTATTTGTTGCTCACCTCTCCCTAGAACTGCTCTGTGCTACTCAGTACACTCATCACAGGGTCCTGTAGGCCCTGCGTCACCACACCAGTATTTCTTTTCATGGTCAAGCTAACATATTTCATTTGTATGTGTATATTAACGTGCAACATGTCACAGGAATTCATGTAGTCAGTACTGGTCCAGTTTGGATTCCCCGCAATTATTGCAAATCCTTCCACTCTTCCTCCCTTCCCTCCATCCTCCTTTCTTCATTTTTAGAGAAAGCAGTTTTGAATAGCAAATTATCACCACACACTTGTAATCAAGTTCTTCAATGCTCTTTGCAGCAATAAAATAATAATTTCAATTAAAACTTACCTCTTCCTGGAGTAAACTCAAACCGTATGTCATTAAGTTCCTTTCTGGAGTTTCTGAAATACATAACACAAAGCACATTAAAATCCAATGAAGCACAGTTGAATCAAACTAAATGTATTCCAATTTTTACAAGACGCTACTAACACGCAGACAGCATTTACAGTTTTGGGTTACCTCTGACTACTTCCTCAAAAACAAGAGATGGTTATGACAATAATAAAGGGAGATTTTTAACTGATTGAATTTACCTTATATAAACATGTTATTTCACAAAATTCCAAAAATAAAATGTTCTTTCATAAAATCTACACTAAATCAATAACCTTAAATATAATTCCATAATCAGAAATTTCAGATTTTAGTCTAGGATAAATAATATTTGATACATTTTTCATATCTTTCCTGAAAATAGTATTTCATCAATTATTTTTCAAAGTGAAACACTCAGGAAAGATAGTCTCGGTGGTAAAGTTTATGACAATACTGTGCGTTACACCATGCAACAAAATGCCCACAAAAGGATATGTAGTTTGTTATTAAAAATTTTATCTATGGGGCGCCTGGGTGGCTCAGACGGTTGAGCGTCTGCCTTCGGCTCAGGTCATGATCCCAGGGTCCTGGGACTGAGCCCGCACTGGGCTCCCCGCTCAGCAGGGAGCCTGCTTCTCCCTCACCCTCTGCCTGCTGCTCCCCCGCTTGTGCTCTGTCAAGTATAAAATCTTTAAAAAAAATTTATCTACCTAGAGGGGGAATCCCTGAATGTTGTGAAATTATCCATTGAATAAACTTTTTAAAAGTAAATACAAAATGCTTACATAAAACTGTAATATATACATATATATGTATATTCAATCCAAAAACTGACACTAGGGTAATATGGAATAAGTAAATACCTAAGATAGGAGTTTTCCGTTCACATTAATTTCAAGAAATAATATAGGGCAGTGAGCTATAATTAGAATGGTTTTAAATTCTCATAAGAACACTAAAATATTATGAGTAACTCTCAACAGATGCTACAATTAAAGTTAATAAAAATACCATAAGAAATTGCAGTAGGAAACAGGAAATAATAATTTCTACAAACACTCAACTATTTGCTCAGCTGCCAAGGGTCCAAGACAGAGAGAGAGATGGCCTGAATACCCATCCCAAACAGCCTCCTTCTAGTGCCAGGAGAGTCTGATCAAATCCTGTTTAGTTCTCCAGTTTAGGACTCTAAAAACCCTGAGTAATATCTCCTGGTCTCCATGTACAGTGCCCACATCATGATGCCACCAGTCTCTGGGCCCTTCTTGGTCCCCAGCCTGAGCTTGGTTCTTCAGGTCTTATGATATCCTACCACACTAAATGCAGGAAGCCCAGAAAAATGACAAAGGCAAGGTTCCGACTTAGAGAAAGCCCTTCTCCCTAGAGAAGCTGGCCTAAGTCTGCACTTTTCCACAAGCAGAGAAGTAAGGGTCAAGAATCCAAGAGATGCCCAAGCCCAGGCCACAGTCATAAGAGCCTTAAACAACCGTGTATCTTTTCCCAGGTATCCCCACCTGTCATTATTCCTCTCAGAGTTAGAATGGGACAGGGGGCCGGGCGGGGGGGGCGGAGGGGATATTGGCAACGGCTAAAGCTGTGCTTCTTTTAACATCTTCTTTTCAGGACCGAGGACTGAAAATTGTGGACTCTCACGCTAAAAAAGTAGACATAGGACCAACACATGAAATTGCAGACAACTGAAGATGGTTCAGAGATCTTGGACCCCAGACTAAGTGACTCCGTCCTGGAGATGGGGCAGGACATGAACAATCAGTGCCTACAACAGAAGGGCTTTGTGCCTGTGGCCTTGTTTATCTACCAATGTCACCACACATTTACATGGTGCTTTCATATACATCAGCAGTTCTCAAACTTTTTTTTTTTTTGGTAAACCTCTATAATGTCTGGCTTAAGATAGATGGATTCTTATTTTTGCTTTTATATTCAGTCTGCTGCAATATCACATATCATGTTGCCAGCCGCTGGAAAATTCTACTCTAAATGTTGAAATAATGAGAATGAAAAAGGCACATAATTTATAAAAATAGTTTGACTTCATGGGCTCCCCAAAAGGGACTCAAAGACCCCCCCCCAAGGATCATAGGACCACACCTTGAGAAACACTGATATCAAATCTCATGAATCAAATCTCATTTGATTCCAGCAATCAATCTTTGAGATACGCCAAGTAGGTACTACTTGTTTTCCATTTTTTTAGATGAGCACATTCAATGGCCTTTCCAAGTTTACAAATTGAGTGGCAGAGTGAGGACCAAAATTCTACACTGGAAATGCCTAATGCAAACACAGAAAAGCGCAATTCCTTTCACTTTTGAGAAAAACAATATTCCTCGAGATTTTTCACATTACCATAAAAAGATCAGCAAGCATTCTTTTATTTAATAGCATCAGTTTTATGTGCTATGTATCAACAAAGGTTGAATTAGAACTAAAACAGTCCAGTAAGAAAAAAAAA